>NC_062522.1:30578052-30584766 GCF_022655615.1 Tachysurus fulvidraco
GCAGTAAAAGTAGATGCTCGACATGTTGCTATTTTCCAAGAATTGAATGAAGCTACAAACAACAACAATTTGTTCCTATTGTTTAGGTATAAAATTGAAAGAGATGGCCAGGGTCAAGACATCAGGAAAGCGTCCATTCCTATGTAGTAAAAAAGAACAGCGAGGTCAAAGAGCTCGTTGCTGTAAATATATAAGACCCCCGGTGTCTGTCTTTGTACTCGATGCTGTGTACTTTCTCTTCTTCCTCCAGCAGAAGCATAAAGGCCGGCTGAAAAATCCTCCCCTCGCTTCGTGCTACAAAAGATGGACTTATCAGCTTAGGGGAAGTATCGATTCTCTTAAAGTCAAACAAGGCTTCCATACCTACGTGAAGTTTTTCATCCTCTCCCTCCACCTAGGCTGAAGTCGCTCCACTCTGATGTAAGCTTTGTCTTCTCCCGTCTCCTGCCGAGCTCGGTGTTTTAAAAACGCGCCGCGCCACTTTGAAATGCAGCGATCTGATGCTCGCTCCGGGCGCGTGAACACTTTGAAGAATTTATTTACCCCATTAAAAGAGAGAAAAATAAAATCAATGGCGGCAGTCGGGAGAGGAGGCAGAGGCAACGGACAAGAAAAGATGGAAAGAGAAAAAGCACAAAGACCTCCATGGTTACACACACATCGTTCAGCCGCACAACAAGTTTGCGCTTTGCTTTTGTCGGTTCAAAAGCTCGCGACTCCTACGGCGAGGAGAGCCGTCAGGCGTCTCGCGACGACACGCGACATTACGCGACGCTCGCTTGTCTCTTATTAGACACCACGTCCACCTGCAGCTGTCTCCTATTTCATCATATAACATTATGTTTCAGAGAATCATAGAACAATGTTGGAATGTGAGCTAATCTCCAGCTAGCGTATAAGGAGAAGACGAATCGTTGTCATTATTTTGCGGGGGGGGGGGGGGGCACGGTGGCTTAGTGGTCAGCAAGTTCGCCTCACACCTCCATGGTTGGGGGTTCGATTCCCGCCTCTGCCTTGTGTGTGTGGAGTTTGCATGTTCTCCCCGTGCATCGGGGGTTTCCTCCGGGTACTCCGGTTTCCTCCCCCAGGTCCAAAGACATGCATGGTAGGTTGATTGCCATCTCTGGAAAAATTAGTAGTGTGTGAGTGTGTGAGTGAATGAGTGTGTGTGTATGTGCCCTGTGATGGGTTGGCACTCTGACTCCATGTTCTCTGGTTCTTAGACTCCGTGACTCCATGGTTTCTAGTTTGTTCCTGGTTCCTCGACATTTCCTGGTGTCTAGATTCCTTCACTTCATTCCCTGACTCTAGATTCTCTTACTTCATGTTAATTCTGATTTTAAAATCTTGACTCTGACTCCATGCCTCGGGCTCTCCATGGTTTCTAGATTTTTCCAAAGTTTGTGGACGCTTTCTGTCCCAGGTCCTGGGTTCTCCTGGACTCACTATGCTTTTATCAGGCCTACTTGATATCTTCGTCTCTCAGACAGACGGACAGACACCTTTACAGTAGCAGTAGTGTCACAGCCCTGATTTGGGAATCTCCAGGCATATTTTGCTCTAATGAGCATGGTTCTAGTTGTGTGTGTGTGTGTGTGTGTGTGTGTGTGTGTGTGTGTGTGTGTGTGTGTGTGTGTGTGTGTGTGTGTGTGTGTGTGTGTGTGTGTGTGCACCAGCCCTGAGTGTGCTAATGCCAGTTCGGTGACACTGGAGACATCCGCCAGTGCTAAATAGGCAGGAGGCTGAGACTCCACAACTCCCCAAACATCAGAGAGAGAGGATGATGAGGAGGAAGAAGACGAAACACCACGCCGAGGGTGTTGGCTAAAACGAGGGGAAGAAAGAAACTTCAGAGAGTCAGGGCATCCTTTTAGCCTCCACAGATGAACTAACAGGTGGCGTGTGTGTGTGTGTGTGTGTGTGTGTGTGTGTGTGTGTGTGTGTGCGCGTGTGAGGGTGGCCAAGAGGTAGAGCCCGAGCCCCGGCGTCTCCCCGTGCTTGTGATCGTGCTCCAAACTGGCACTCTCCCTATCAACCACAGAGAGTGCAGATGTTGCCCACTTCCTTTCTCCAGCATGGCCTTCAGCTTTCCGTGTGTGTGTGTGTGTGTGTGTGTGTGTGTGTGTGTGTGTGTGTGTGTGTGTGTGTGTGTGTGTGTGTGTTTATGAAACACTTTAGCCAAAAATTATATTTACACAATTTCCCTTCTTTATGCTACAATTTTTTCTCAATCGGCCACAAGATGTTTAGTGTTAAAGATTTGTCACTTCAGTCACGTAACTAGGGTGGCACGGTGGCTTAGTGGTTAGCACGTTCTCCTCACACCTCCAGGGTTGGGGTTCGATTCCCGCCTCCGCCTTGTGCGTGTGGAGTTTGCATGTTCTCCCCGTGCCTCGGGGGTTTCCTCCGGGTACTCCGGTTTCCTCCCCTGGTCCAAAGACATGCATGGTAGGTTGATTGGCATCTCTGGAAAATTGTCCGTAGTGTGTGTGTGTGTGTGAGTGAATGAGAGTGTGTGTGTGCCCTGTGATGGGTTGGCACTCCGTCCCGGGTGTATCCTGCCTCGATGCCCGATGACGCCTGAGATAGGCACAGGCTCCCCGTGACCCGAGAAGTTCGGATAAGCGGTAGAAAATGAGAGAGTGAGTGAGTGTCACGTAACTAACGACTAACTGAAGCTTCTAACCACCAGTTTAGCATCGAGCTAACTCCAGGTGTAAATCATCACACACTCCACTTGTGAGACACGCTTTGTCTGAGTCACATTACTGACGAGTCGAGTCAGGTCACATTGTGAACAGAGAACAAATAAGGACAGATCAAATTATATAATAGAGTTAAAAAAAATACATAATAATATAATAATAATAATAATAATAAATTAATACAAAATCAATGAATAAATATAGCAATAAAAAATACAAAAACAAGACTTGACATTAGTGACACAAAATTTTATTTTAATTCATTTATTTAAATTCTATTAATTTGCTGATTTAAATTGTTTATTATTTATTCTTTAATATTTATTGACATATTATTTTGTATTAATTTTTATTTCTTTTTCCTTTTAAATATTGAATATACATATAATTTGTGTGTATGTTAGACATTATAACAAAATAAGAGTTTGCAGAGAAAAGTGACTGATGCGGAATTTTTTTTTTAATGTTTTAAAATAAAATCTATTATTTTAAAGAATGTATTTTTAAAATATCTAAAAATAAATAATTAATAGCTGTAGATTTTGGATGCTTACCCTGCATATTTCCTGTACAAAAAAACTAAACAGATAAATACAATAATTAATTATATAATAATAATAATAATAATAATAATAATAATAATAATAATAATAATAATAATACATTTTTACTCTACAAATCTTAACTTTTTTTAAAACATTTTTTTTTTTAAATATACATTCACATTGTGTTTAAAGTATATTAATGATAATAAATACTGTTAGTTAAAAATATATATTGTGTTCATTTTACGTCAGAACTCGGACACAATCTTGGTTGTTTGAGCTGATGGTGAAGAGTTGATGATGGTTCTGAGGATGAGGTCAGGGGCACGTCATCATGACAGAGACAGAGACCGAGACAGAGGTGCTTGTTTGAGCTGAGAAAGAAAGAGGTGGTGTGTGTGTGTGTGTGTGTGTGTGTGTGTGTGTGTGTGTGTGTGTGTGTGTGTGTGTGTGTGTGTGTGTGTGTGTGTGTGTGTGTGAGTGTGTGTGTGTGTGTGTGAGAGAGAGAGAGAGAGAGAGAGAGAGAGAGAGAGAGAGAGAGAGAGAGGCCCGTCTGCCGTGTTCTGGCTCTGTTTGTCGTGCTTGTTGCCAGCACTGGGTTGCTTTGCCATTATGTGCCATTTGAAAGCATTATGGACCGTGCCATCACCACCGCACGAGCTAATAACAAGAGGAAGCATTGTGAGCCACCTGCTCTGTGTTTAGGTGGGCTTGAAAACACCAAAGCACCTATTCGACCAATCACAGACACACACACACACACACACACACACACACACACACACACACACACACACACACACACACACAGCATGAACCGAGACATGTACAGCAGACCACACGAGTCGCGAAGCGGGACCGTGCCCTTCCATTGCTGTCCCGGATGAATGACTATACCACACACAAGGAGACCTGGATAGCCTGAGACAAACCACGTGCCGCATGACAGAGACGTCACAGTGAGTGGGCGTTGCCGCTTGAGTCCTGTAGGGGTGGAGGGGTTAGAGGACAATGGCAAAGGAGAGAGGAGAGAAGAATTAGGCGGAGTCCGAATGAGGGAGAGACGTAAGCACGGAACAGCGATAGCCCCGGATAGAGCGACGCGACCTACCGGCGTCGAGAGCAGTCAGCGGTTGTATGACCAAGGCGGGTCGACTAGGCGGAAGCAGGCGCGGTGGGATTCTCCGGTGGGACTGGTCAGCCGCGGACGAGAACCCATTTTGGAGGATGAGAGAAGTATGACATGAAATGATACACGATTGGAGTATTGGGAGGGTGACCGCTGGATCTCCTAGGCTATTGAACGTGGTTTTGTCAAGAGGGATTCTTCAATCTAAGAGAGGAGATACCTGAGTGGAAGGAAGAGCCGTAGCTAAGGTGACTTGAGACTAGAGTTGAGCGTGGGAAGGTATGGATTATAAGGAGCAGGCCCTTAGATAGAGGCGTGCCGATAGGGCCTCGGAGGATTTCGGACCGGAGTGTGTGCTCTTAGAGTGAGAAGTCGAAAGAGACTAGTGGGAAACGTAGTACACGAGAGCCGGGGCCTGCGGGAGTTGAAAACCGAAGTGGTAGAGAATACACACAGAGACCGGTTCAGGGACTGTCCGGAGTGTGGGTGAAGCGGGGCAGAAGGCGCGTTTGTTCAGGTAGAGCCGGACGCGCAAGACAGATCGGATGCGTTCACAGGCCTTCGCAAAGCGCACGAGCGCCGTATGGCGGAGAGACCGGCATAGAGAGCCCGGCTAGGATATAAGGTGTCGCCAGCTAGAAAGGTGTGGAAGCGAAACTAGTATGACATGAACAGGGTTGAGGGGAGGAGCATGGTAGTATAGAACGATCGGCTAGGGGAATCTGCCATCGCACCGGGTGTGAAGAGCCGCGTGCGCAGCTCCGGACCACGGATGAGATGACTTACGATTAAGCGTTTGGAAAGTTGCCTAGTGGAGGTGAGACGGTCAGCGGGCATTAGTAGTTGGGCCGGGAGGACGAGTTTAGAAGGGTTAAGAAGTCCGAGATTTAAATGAATTAAGCGTGCCACGTAGGACGGGGGAGAGCTAGGAAAGGGAGTGAGATACATACTGTGGCGTTTTACAGTCTTGTTCCCTAGTTTATTCGCCTCGTTATGAGAGTGGATGTTACACGTTTCGTTGAGAGTGAGAGAAGAGAGGGTGCGGTAGTGAGAGGCGGTGTGGAGACAGAGCTAAGAATTGGTCATGGACAGATAAACAGCAACCAGAATTTCTGGATTGGGACGGGAGGGCATCCTCTATGTGCGGACATACAGAGCAGTGCTACCTTTAGTCACATAGCTTATGATCCGGTGAATCCGTAGCCGTTGCACGGTAGAAGCGTGACAGTGGTGAGGCAAGGCTATTGAATGATGCGGGTCCCGGCCACATGGGGAGGGGACACTGAGGCGAGGGTCAAGCCGTCCCGCCCTTGGGGTGGCAGTGGAGAGGATAGGGGAGGTACGAGTGACGACCGCCAGAAAGTGGAGTTGCTGCTACCAAACGCCGGGCTAGTGGGAGGTGATGAAGCAGGTCGCTGGAGAAGGGGCAGACGTCTGCGATTCGTATCAGTGGGGATTCACGCATTTCTCACAACTACCTTAGTTGAAAGTAGACAGAGCACCATCCTTTTACCGCGCTCGGTTACAACTCAACATTGACGGTAGAGCCTATAAGTATCATATGTTTGCGGCTGGGTCTACGCTGTCGATCACAGGAAACAAGGACGAGGGTGGCCGCTTTGATGGGGCTCCGGGGTGAAAAATGAATCTGATAGATCTTTCGCATGGCGAACATATGGCTGTGATGGATGGATAGAGAGTCCGAATGTCCATTGTGGACTAGCGCAGAAGCGGTAAGTCAGGGGAGACCTTCCCGAGGAGGAACGATAATTGTCTTCGCGTGCGGTGGTGACGCGACAAAAACGGGAGAGATTAGGACACTGACGAACGGTCACAGGAACCTAGGCAGAGGGCGCTTGGAAGTTGACTGGAGCTGAATAGCTGCGAAATGATTATCAGTGAGATGTCGTCTGTAGGGTTCTTCGCCGGTAAGTATAGCGGTTGGTGCTACCTGATTGCACCCGCGCGTCCGCGGGACGTTCTACAGAGGGGAAGGAGGGATTGCAGTCACAGGATCTCAGAAGAAAGAGGAGAAGATCTGCGAGGTGTGTTATTACAGAGGAGGTATGTGAACCCCATACACGTGGTGAGGAGAGGAGGGTGGGGTTGAGAGGAGAGGTGCGGGGGATGTCGAACGGGAGAAAGTCGCGCCCGCATAGCCCACGTTGTACAATAGAGCCGGCAGCGGGGAATGAGTGAGCGGAGGTATGAGTGAGAGAAGGGATCGTGCATACTCATGACATCGGGTGGGTCCAGTTCACAGTAGTTTTCTCCGATTCTTATAGAAAGGCTTATCATCGCCCGCCTTCTCTGTTCGCAGTCTTCTCTTCTTCTG
>NC_062522.1:30590266-30597766 GCF_022655615.1 Tachysurus fulvidraco
GGCGTGGTCCGAAACGCCTCGTGATGTTCCACGAGAGGAAAAGTTCACGTCACACGATAAAGGAACTGCAGCAGAGATGGAGGTCGAGTTCCTGTCATCTGTGCTTGAGTTGTTATTTAATTAATTATCTATCTATCTATCTATCTATCTATCTATCTATCTATCTATCTATCTATCTATCTCTTTATTTATTTATTTATTTATTTATTTATTTATTTATTTATTTATTTATTTAAAAGAAATACGAACAGACGTGTTTTTAAGTGGTCCATAGACACAGAGTCAGCACTTTCTTTCCTTTCTCTCATCAGACGTCGACGTGTAATCAGTGATCCAGTTTAAATGAGCAGTTATAACCATTAAAGCTCTTCTCTAGTCTTCGCAAGTTAAAATATCTGCTTGGTTTATTTTTTGCCTTCTTTCTCCTGGTATTTCTATGCCATAAGGACCCATAAGCTCAGGTTCGTCAGGTCACATGACACACAGCACATCATCAGCTCTGGAAGATTGTCTCATTCGTCATCTCACGCCACCGGATCGTCCGCGCTGGTCGGGCAACTGACCTGGAGTTTTATGAAAGGATGAAAACGGATGACATTCCGTGTAGAAAGAAAAAGATTTATTTTATTTAATTTTATTTTATTTTTACTATTTATTTATTCATTTATTTATTTATTTATTAATTCATTTATTTATTTATTCATTTATTTATTTATTTATTACACGCTCTTGTGCGCTACTGTGTCGTGAGCATGTTGTTATGGTGTGTTTAATCTATGAGCTCTTAACCTACTGAACACCTTGCATATGGAGTTATATTACACACACACACACACACACACACACACACACACACACACACACACACACACACACACACACACAATACCTCCTCTAGTGTTGAATAGGGGATCATTCACCCTCTTAAAGCCTTAATCGGTCCATTAGATCCTATGATTGTGGCAGCAGCTCTTGAAAGACAAAAAGGTTTTGTGTGTGTGTGTGTGTGTGTGTGTGTGTGTGTGTGTGTGTGTTACCTGTATGTGAGTCATGGCTGATTAGTCCATCAGAAATGTGAAACTCTGGTTGCAGTCATCTGTCACACATATCCAGTTGCCTTTAGCCTGTATGCAGTGTTTGTGTGTGTGTGTGTGTGGCGTGTGTGTGGCGTGTGGCGTGTGGCGTGTGCTCTCGAGAAGTGTGTCAAGGTGGAGTGTGTGATGTTGTGTAAACTGTGGTGCGCTCTATTGGCAGGTAAGAGGGAACGGATAATGAGCTTTAAGTACCGTGATACCTGAGACACAAAGAGCTGGGGAATTACCTCAGGTGCTGTGTGTGTGTGTTTGTGTGTGTGTGTGTGTGTGTGTGTGTGTGTGTGTGTGTGTGTGTGTGTGTGTGTGTGTGTGTGTGTGTGTGTGTGTGTGTGTGTGTGTGTGTGTGTGCACGTGTTGGCAGTGTTCCAGCAGTCCACAGGAGTATCAGGTGCAGGGTGTCAGGTGTGTGAGTGCACACATCTGATTCACTGAGCCAGCTCTTAAATGACTGCAGTCACTGCACCAGCCGTCAATATACAGAGAGGCAAACAGATACAAATGAACGAATGAATGAACGAATGAATGAACGAATGAATGATTGATTGATTCATTCATTCATTCATTCGATCAATCAATAAATAAATAAATAAATAACTTTATGTCTAGATTTGAATTTCCACAAGAAAATAGAGTTTACAATAAGAGAAAGAAAGAAAGAAAGAAAGAAAGAAAGAAAGAAAGAAAGAAAGAAAGAAAGAAAGTAAGAGAAATGTAAGTGAAAAAGTGTGAAAAGAACAAAAGGAGTAAGAAAAAAATAACTAAATATGAAACAGAGAAAAGAAAGAAAGAAAGAAAGAAAGAAAGAAAGAAAGAAAGAAAGAAAAATTTAAGTGAAAAAGTGTGAAAAGAACAAAAGGAGTAAGAAAAAAATAACTAAATATGAAACAGAAAGGAAAGAAAGAAGGAAAGAAAGAAAGAAAGAAAGAAAGAAAGAAAGAAAGAAAGAAAGAAAGAAAGAAAGAAAGAAAGGCAAAGTGTAAGCAGAAATAAATGAAATTTTGAAATAAAAATAAACAAAAGGAGAAAGGAAAAAAGAACAAAATATTATTTAAAAGAAAGAAAGAAAAAAAGGATGAAATTGAAAATAATGAACGGAAGAAATAAAGAAATGAAGTGAAAGAAAGAATGGAATAAAGAAGCTGTGGAATTTTCCTTTGCATATATTATTTCACTCAGGTGAAGAAGCTGTGGCTGGAAACACACAGGCTGCTGTTGGGGGTTTTACAGTCTGTTGTTTGACTCTCTGTCTGAGGTAAAGGGGTGTGGAGCGTTAATTTAACTCTGGGTAGTATCGATCTGCTGGAGACTCACAGGAACATGGCACATCTACTGCAAAACAGAGAGAGAGAGAGAGAGAGAGAGAGAGATTACACATTTAGCATGGTGTGATGGAACACCTTTAAAGTCCAGCCCTGGACCTGGAGGACCACAGAGAGTGAGACAAAGAGACAGACAGGAAGGTGGGAGCTGGACTGTGGGCTGTCAGCTTTAAACGCTGAATCAGCGTCAAGTGTGAAGAGGTCAGATGATTGTGTGTGTGTGTGTGTGTGTGTGTGTGTGTGTGTGTGTGTGTGTGTGTGTGTGTGTGTGTGTGTGTGTGTGTGTGTGTGATACTGTACCTGCGATGAGAAGAATATGGATTCCTGTCTCCAAGACAAATTGATCTGGGATGCGTAGGAGGACCTGAGCCTGAGAAGGAAATCAGTTTAGCCGATCAGGCTCACAAGAGAGAGAGAGAGAGAGAGAGAGAGAGAGAGAGAGAGAGAGAGAGAGAGAGAGAGAGAATGAGAGAGAGCTCTTCTCTTGTTTTCTGAGGAACAAGAGAACAACTAAACCATTTAAAAATGACCAAAAAGGGTCTAAAAGTAATATTTGTACAAATCCACACATACACGTATGAAATAAATTCGTTGCATGACACACACACACATGCAAACACATGCACACACACATATATACATGCAAACTCACACACACACTCACACACACACCACTGCTTGGCAGGTTTCGGGTGTGTTTGTGAGAAGGCGCGTGTTGCAGCAGTAGGAACCGTCGATCGCCGGCTGCTCGTTCTCGGGGAACACTGAGCTCGGAACACCTGTTCCCGCCAGCCGACCGGCCGGTGCGTTCAGGCAGGGGATTACGGTGGGCATCACAATCAACGGGGCCATGCTGCCAACACCCCGGCGGGAGGGTGAGGTTCAGGGGCGAGGGTCACATGCTCGCTGTGTTAGGGTTAAACACTCATTTTGGGCTGGAATGGAGGGGACAGTGGAGACATGCTGAGAGCTAGTCTGGACCGGGGAGTAGGGACACTGCTGCTCCACATGCTTCCTGTTTCCAGGTTATGAGCACGTTTGGAGCTGGCAGAATGTGTGTGTGTGTGTGTGTGTGTGTGTGTGTGTGTGTGTGTGTGTGTGTGTGTGTGTGTGTGTGTGTGTGTGTGTGTGTGTGTGTGTGTGTTATATAAAAGGACCCGTTCAGCCAAATCGCAGGACTCTGTGTGACAGAGATAGAGGCGAAAACAGTGTTCATCATATTTAGTGGTGCGATGGTGGCTTCTGCCAGATGAGTACGCAAGGCCTTTAATCTTCTCTCTCTTTCTCTCTCTCTCTCTCTCTCACACACACACACACACACACACACACACACACACCTCTGATTGCGTGCTGTCCTTTCTGTGAAACACAGCATAAAATGGCCGCCAGCATTGTTCTTCATAATGTCACCTTCAACATCATGAGGCCTGTCATAGACTGGCACCTGTCAGTGTGTGTGTGTGTGTGTGTGTGTGTGTGTGTGTGTGTGTGTGTGTGTGTGTGTGTGTGTGTGTGTGTGTGTGTTACTTGATTTACTCAAACAGACAGATGAATGTGAGGATCCTGAGGTAACACTAGTGGCACTGAGCTTCCACACAAACACAAGACCAAAATAAAATAAATTAATAAAAAAATCAAAGTCAGTGCATTATAAAGTGCAGACGTTCCTATTTGTTATTAAAAAAAGACATTAGTAAAGTAGGAAATAAATAAATGACTCAAGAAACGATGGAGTCGTCAGATGAGGGAGGAAAGAGCCTATTTATCATTTATCTTCTACCTCAGAGATCTTGATTGTGATTGGTTAGAGTAACAGGTGTTGAGTCGTTTTCTATGACGGTAAAATCTCTAGAACTTTCTGTTTTAACTTTGTTTTATAACTTTAAAGCGAAAGAAAAACGAAGGACTATTTATATCAGCGTAACTGAAATCCAGAACTAGCTCGTTTCTCAGATGTACCAGTCCAGTAAAAGTAACTATTAATGGATAAAAGTTCATTCTCTTTTAGTAATTTGTTTTAATGAGTTGTTTGAGATGTGCTGTTAAAGAAGCATCGACTTTGAGGAATATTTCACCACACCAGACCACCTTAGTGTTGATTATTTACCTGTAACAGCCCTCAGGTACTTTGCTCTCTACATATTGACTAAAAGAACTTTTTTAATCACTCTATATTACATTGGTTCCATTCAAAGTGATTTACGCCATTTGGCGGACGCCTTTATCCAGATCTCATTTATACACCTGAGAGTTAAGGTCCTTGCTCAGGGGCCCAGCAGTAGCAGCTTGGTAGCCCTGAAATTTGAACTTATACCCTTCGGATCAGTAGTCCAACACCTTAGGCACTGAACTACCACATCTTACAAAGACAAGGTTACACAGAAATATGTTTTTTTTCGATGTTTGTTTATTTGCTTGCTGGTTTGTTTGTTTGTTTGTCTGGTTGTTTGGTCTGTTTGTTTGTTTGGTTGGTTGGTTTGTTTGTTTGTTTGTCTGGTTGTTTGGTCTGTTTGTTTGTTTGGTTGGTTGGTTGGGGGTTGGTTTGGTTGGTTGGTTGTTGGTTTGTTTGTTTCAGTTGGTTGGTTGGTTGGTTTGTTTGTTTGTTTGTTTGTTTGTCTGGTTGGTTTGTTTGTTTGTTTGTTTGTTTGTCTGGTTAGTTGGTTGGGGTTTGTTTGGTTAGTTGGTTGTTGGTTTGTTTGGTTAGTTTATTGGTTGGTTTGTTTGTTTGTCTGGTTGGTTGGCTGGTTGGATTGGTTGGTTGGTTGTTGGTTTGTTGTTGGTTGTTTTTTGGTTGGTTCGTTGGTTTGCTTGTTGGTTGGTTGTTCGTTTGTTGGTTGGTTGGTTGTTGGTTTGTAGGTTTGCTGGTTGGTTGGTTGTCTGTCTTAAAATCATTTACGCTACAACGTTTTTGTAATTCCGCTGACAGTTACATAATCATGTCTCTCAAAGCCAGGAGATCTTACAGAATCTATCATGAGCTTTAAGATCAGAACAAATCTGAAAGATGACAAAAAAATGAAGCAAATATATATATATATATATATTCCAATAAATATATATATTTTACTTTTAAACATTATAAACATTTAAACATTATATACAACACAAATAAAGAAAATACATATATACGGAGAGTCGTCCTCTTCGTATGAAGCCTCGTGTTTTGAGTCACACACAGTACCTGAGCATCTACACTCGCTGTTGTTATAAATCTTTTTCAATAGTGTTGTTGCACTTCAGCGCCGTTCCATACGACTAGACGTAGCGAGCGAGTGAGCGCAAGAGAGGAGGCAGCTAGCAGAGGTTTGTAACCTGTCATTGCCCTTGTCAGAGATGATTTATATCTGCCAGAAGCCTGTGTGTGTGTGTGTGTGTGTGTGTGTGTGTGTGTGTGTGTGTGTGTGTGTGTGTGTGTGTGTGTGTGTGTGTGTGTGTGTGTTATAGTAATAGTAGTAGACAGACGGAGTGTAAGGTTTGAGGGAATCTTTCTCTAAATGACCGAAAGACAGCGGGAACATCACTCTGCATAACACTCAAGCAGTCCGAGCTAATCAACGTGTCAGCGCCGGTACCTGGCATGGCGTTCACTGTAAGGTCTAAAAAAATGTATAAATAAAGTAAGAAAATTTATAGCTATATCAGCTATATAAATATAAACAGCCTTTTGAAGTTAAGCTACGTTCACTTACTGTACATCACGTCTGACAGTGACAAAGCTTATCAGAGCTGCGACTTCCTGTGACACGAGTGAAGGCGAGTGGTGGTGATGAGATGTGGGTGTGTCCTCATGAGCGACGTGACAAAGTTCGGGAGAAAGTCGAACAAATATGGAGCGACTTTCAGTGAGGTGACAACAGCCAATGAGAGTGAACGCAAATAAAAATTGTATTGCATACAATATGATGCAGACGAAGCCGAATTTTAAACACTCATTTTCTGCCGCTTATCTGAATTTCTCGGGTCACGGGGAGCCTGTGCCTATCTCAGGCGTCATCAGGCATCGAGGCAGGATACACCCTGGACGGAGTGCCAACCCATCAGAGGGCAAACACACACTCACACACTATGGACAATTTTCCAGAGATGCCAATCAACCTACCATGCATGTCTTTGGACCAGGGGAGGAAACCGGAGTACCCGGAGGAAACCCCCGAGGCACGGGGAGAACGTGCAAACTCCACACACACAAGGCGGAGGCGGGAATCGAACCTAACCCTGGAGGTGTGAAGCAAACGTGCTAACCACTAAGCCACCGTGCCCCCAATTTTAAACACAAACCCCAAATTTCCCTCAGGAACAGAGACTCGTGGTGATAAAAGTGCTCTGTGTCAACGTAGCTTTAATAAGATGTCATGAAAATTTTGCACCGGAGAAAAATTGTTATTTCATCATTTCTCGACCCAACGGGTTCTTTAGCAGTTTGTCCAAAGCTTCTTCATGTAATTTATCATTTGCCCTAAAATTCCAGAAAAGTTTTTATCCATTTTTCTACAAACGAGTCACTCAAAAAAAAAAACTTCAAGGATTTTTAATAGCGGATGTCAATAAGGACCGGCTCTATTTTCATTATTCTCCTCAGCCTAGCTCTCCATGAACAAAAGTAACTGACAGAAATTCTGAAAAGGAAAACGAAAAAAAAAGGGGGGGGGGATCTCTTTCTCTTAAAGCATCATTTTTCATCGTATTGCCCTCCTTCATGGCTGACTCGTCCAGGGAAGTCGAGTGATTCTGTCCGTAATGTATCGTTGTGTGTGCGGACGTAGTCCGTCCGTAATGCATCATTCTGTGAGCGGGTGTAATCTATCAGTGTGTGATTTCTGACACGGTCGGCGGTAATAACAGTAGGAGGGTGGGTTTCCTGGCTGATGTCAGCCATCGATCCGTTCCGAGACGACTTATTCGGCTCGTGGAGGAAGGGAGTGCCTGGGACCGCTGACTCCAGACCTGTGTTTCGGTGTCCCAGCGACAGGCTGTCCCACGCTCTGAGAGTCTATTGATCTCAGTTGGATGGACAGCTACAGAGAAACACACACATACACACATATATACACACACACAGTCATTTCTCTTCGTCTCTCAACAAGGCC
>NC_062522.1:30602766-30625266 GCF_022655615.1 Tachysurus fulvidraco
AAAAATGCAGGCGCAGATCCACGCAGACACGCCCTCAGGCTCTGCGTCAACTCCGTAGTCGAGAGTGCCTGTTGGATATGTCTTATTATAGTGCACACTACCTACACACACTCATCCGCTCACACTGTGCTCTTCATGTGTAAATCTCCAGAGACGACAGCGTTTACTCTTCGCTCACAAGAGATTCAGAGTGCTTCAGAAAAACGGGCGTCACGGCGAGCGAGCCGGCGAGCGAAAAAACCCGTAAAAAAGAAATCTCGGTGTCAGGATGGACGAGGTGAAAGCTGGAGCATGACTAAAAAGCACATTGAGTGCTAGTCAGTGAATACTGTTAGCCTATTTGTCTCTGCCACTACACTCGCTCGCTCGCTATTAATAATTCATGGACCCGGAGAATGGATTAGCGGCTAGCCTAGCACAGAGATAGCTCACTGCAGTGAGACTGCTCTGTGTGTGTGTGTGTGTGTGTTTAAGAGTGTGTGTGAGTGTGTGTGGGACACACGCTAGGTGTGGCTTTGGTTAAGCTTAAAGAAAGAGAAACACAGCTTCTGCAGAAGTTCATTGATCGTGTAAATATATATACAGAAATGAGGAGATTACTGTATTGGCGTTAGCTCGATGCTAAGAGATGAAGGCTAACGCTACATATTTACATATTCATCGTTCTTTAAAATATAAGTGTGTACACACACCATATAGGAAGTGTTAGTAGTTCTGAATAAATTAAATAGACTAAATACAGTACTGACTTGAACTAAATAGAGGTGTATAAAGAAATTGTGGTTGTTTGTTTGTTGCTAAGCTCACGGCTAGCATGCTAGCATTGTACTGTCAGGGATCAGCTAGGACTTTTGGCAACGTGCTGTTGTTGTCGTCACGTGTCTGCCCCGCCTTCGTTCACTCCTCCCTGTTTCCACACCTGTTCCCAATTGTCATCGTTGTCTTTCGTATTTAAGTGAGCCGCGTTGCCGATGGCTGCGCGGAATCATTAGTTAAATGTAGTCATTGTTGAGTGTCGTCATTTGTATTGTTTGAGTTATCGTCTACGGGAGATCGACAAGCGGATCGGTGTATCTTCTGCAGTGATGCGGTCTGTTGTGGTGAAGAAAGAGCTGAGCCGCAAGGCGAAGGTCTCTATTTACCAGTCGATCTACGTTCCTACCCTCACCTATGGTCATGAGCTTTGGGTCATGACCGAAAGGACAAGATCCCGGATACAGGCGGCCGGAATGAGTTTCCTCCGCAGGGTGGCTGGGCGCTCCCTTAGAGTGAGGAGCTCGGTCACTCGAGAGGAGTCAGCTGAGGTGGCCCGGGCATCTGTTTCGGATGCCTCCTGGACGCCTCCCTGGGGAGGTGTTCCGGGCATGTCCAACCGGGAGGAGGCCCCGGGGAAGACCTAGGACACGCTGGAGGAACTATGTCTCTCGGCTGGCCTGGGAATGCTTCGGTATTCCCCCAGAAGAGCTGGAGGAAGTGTCTGGAGAGAGGGAAGTCTGGGCGTCCCTGCTTAGTCTGCTGCCCCAGATAAGCGGTAGAAGATGGATGGATGGATGGATGGAGTTATCATCTTTTACTGTGTTGTCTTTATTATTTATTAAACCCGTTTCATTTGAAGCTATCCTGCGTACTGGTCTGTCTCCCTCCTACCCTGGTTGTGACATGTACACACTTTGGTGTTACACTTTCTGGGGTGAATTCTGACTGAAAAACTAAATAAATCAATTAGTAGCTGCAGCCATTTTGAAGCAAGAATCTTCCTCTGAAAACTTTATTTACATTAAGCAACTTTTTTTATTCTATTCTTTTTTTTATTTCAATTCATTTATTCAATTGATTCATGTTCATTTAAACACACGTCCTTATGAAGAAGTTATTAACTCTGTTTAATACACCTTCGTTATTTTAAGCTCGTTTCCACATGAATGTGCTTTACGTGTCTTTTAGAAGTCATGACCATGCTTTACTTTTTTTCCCAGCATGCCTCTGGGTCAACCTGGCTGACCAATCACTAATCAGTTTCACGGCCTCCGTTTTTCTTTTTGCTGGGCTCACCTCCGCCATTTGGGTGTCAAAGTCAAACGAAAACACACACAAATGTTAGATCCCAGACTACACAGTGTGTTTAAGTCAGCGTTGTGACCGAAAGCCGCCAGAATGTACGACTGAAACCTGTTCGACTGCTGTGATGGGCAGCCAAAAGCCCTCCATTACTGTCAGTCTCGGCTCCTTCTGCCACCGCCGACTGAAGCTGCATTCATTTAGCGCCAGGTCCTGTCAGCCTCTCGTTAAAGGATAGGTAGGGTGAAAGGGAGGAGAGAGAAAAGAGGAAATAAAGGGAAGTGACGGGTGAGAAAATCTGTACACAAAGGGAAATGATAGAGAAGGTGAGAACGGTGTAACGCTTGTTTGGTCAGATGATGTGTGATTTTTATTTCAACACACACACACACACACACACACACACACACACACACACACACACACACACACACACACACACACACTTTGTGCACAGCAACAGATGGACTACAATCAGTAATTATACCAGACATAATATGCAAATAAATCAGGAATTCTACGTTCTGATTGGTCAGAAGGTTGATGTTGATAAACATCATTTCTACAGTAAAAGCAGACACAGTGGACAGAATGGACTTGACTGAAGACGAGATGTTTATCGATGCGGGGGGGTGTTAATGAAATTATGTCCTTTAATTCTATTATTTGGATTTTTTGGACATATAAGAATTAAGGACTTCAAGATATACTGTTATAGGAAGATTTTTTTTCTACACTTTTATTCTTATTTGTATGGGCCATTCTGTTTGTATTTTTATGGTAGCTATATATATATATATATATATATATATATATATATATATATATATATATATATATATATATATATATATTTCTATCTTTCTTTATCTTCAAAAACTAATGTATGATAAAATCAATAAAATGTTTTTATTATTATTAATATTATTATTATTAGTAGTAGTAGTAGTAGTAGTAGTATTAATAATAATAAGAAGAAGAAGATTTGTTGTTATTATTATTATTATTGTTATTATTGTTATTATTAATAACAATAATAACAACAATAATAATAATAATAATAATAATAATAATAATAATAATAATAATAATAATAATAACAACAAATCTTTTTAATGTACGCAGTTTCTTTAAACTTTATCCTATCTGACACACAGGCTGGGAACAACAATTATTTCTAAATAATTTAAAAAAAACTCCATGAAAACACCTCAGACGTGATTTGGCGACGATGTACCTTTAGCTGTTGTACTTTCT
This sequence comes from Tachysurus fulvidraco, assembly GCF_022655615.1. NCBI lineage: Eukaryota > Metazoa > Chordata > Actinopteri > Siluriformes > Bagridae > Tachysurus > Tachysurus fulvidraco. Next base: position 30,606,082 of record NC_062522.1, read on the forward strand.
ATTTTAGACACAATTGTATTTCCCAAAAAAAGCTTCAATCCCAACAGAAACATCTACATCGTTTCAGAAGACTTGTCCGTGTTGATTTTAGAAGTTAATAGCAACAGCACTCTGTTTAACCTCGTGCAAAGTTACGAACCATGCGCTAATATAAACATTGCATTTCTTATTTCACGTTTGCATTTCAGTCCATTCTGCTCGTTTCCCATTCGATCCCCGGACCGTCCGATCAGATCAGGGAGGCCTGCTGCGGTACGGACGCTCCTCGTGCACTCGGGGCCGATTGATCAGATAATCTCCAGGATCTATTAACTATTCAGTGGAGGAAAAGAGCAGTCAGTGATAATCTAAAGCCAAAACTCTAACGTTTGCACCATTAATATTTAAGCACGGGAGGAAAAGAAGAGCAACGTCTACTCTCTGTCGGAGATCTTCCGGGTGATCAAAGCGAGAGATGGTTTTTCAGGAGATTAGACAGAAGTTGTCTCCAGCACCTCCACTAACACGTCGGTTAAATAGGTGAGTGTGTGAGACTCACAGAAGCAGAGCTTAAAGGTGTTTAGTGGTGTGAGCTCTCAGCTGAGCTAATCAGGTAAAACTCACTTTCAGGTGAGAGAGCCTGGGAGAATGAAACCTGTTAACACAGTGACAGGAACACACAGACACACACAAGTGTGTACACACACACATACACACACACATGTACACACACCTGACTGTTTTTATCCAGCCTCGATTCATTTGCTCTATGTGAAACTTAAACTGAGAGTAAATGGGCCCTGCAGGCATGCAGTCATTTTGTAAGTCTGTGGTGCGAGTGAATGTGTGTGTGTGTGTGTGTGTGTGTGTGTGTGTGTGTGTGTGTGTGTGTGTGTGTGTGTGTGTGTGTGTTATAGTGAAGCTGGTAAAGTTGATAGAGTGGTTACAGTAAATGTGTCACCGGTTCAGTACAGTCATAATGAAGAGAGACGCAGTATAACTACGGTGTGTGTGTGTGTGTGTGTGTGTGTGTGTGTGTGTGTGTGTGTGATAAAAGTGCGAGCCAATTATCAGGTACTTGAAGTATTATCAGGTGCTTTAAGGTTTTCTAGATGCATGATTGTGTTACTGCTCCTGCTCTGACCATCAGCTCTGGAATCTGGACTCATCATGTGATGTGTTTATTAGGGATGGAAGCGAATGAACAGACGTTTTCTACACAGATACAAACACAGACCTCGAACAGGAGGCACACTATTTAGAGATGTTTTTTGTTTAGTTTAGTTTTTAGTGTCTTGTTTGGATTTTGTTTCACTTTGCTTTTGTTTTGCGTTATTTTGATTTCATTGTTTTTGTTTTGTGTTTTTGTTTTGCTTTATTTTGTACTGTTTTGTTCTATTTTGTTTTGTTTTTTGTTTTTAGCTTGTGTTTTCATTTCCTTTGCTTTACTTTTTCCTTGTTTTTTTTTTGTTTGTTTGTTTTATTTTGTACTCTGCTTTGTTCTGTTTTGTTTTGTGTTTTGTTTTTACCTTGTGTTTTCATTGCTTTTGTTTTGCTTTGTTTGGTTCAGTTTTTTGTTTTGCTTTATATAATGTTTTATTTTATTTAGTTTTTCCTTGTTTGTTTTTTGTTTTGTTTAATTTTACATTCAGTTTTCTTTTGTTTTGTGTTTCCTTTTTACTTTGTTTTGTTTTTGTCTGATTTTCTTTGTTTTGTCTTGTGTTTTCATTCTTTTTGATTTCTTTTGTTTTGTATTTTGTGTTTTGCTTTGCTTTCTTTTGGTCTGTTTTCTGTCTTGCGTTATTTGTTTCACTTAGTTTTTGTTTCGCTTTATATTGTGTTTTTGTTTTATTTTGTTTTTCCTTGTTTTATTTTGCTATGTTTTGTCTCTTTGTTTTTGTTTAGCTTTGCTTTACTTTTTTGCTTCATTTACTTTTATTTTGTGTTTTGCTTTTTCTTTAGTTCTATTTCGCCATTTTGTTCCACTTTGGTTTGTGTTTGTTTTTGCATTGTTTTTTGTTTGGGTCTGTTATCTTTTACTTTGCTTTGCTTCTTTTATCGCGAAAAATCTCCAAAAGACATTTGTTTGTGAATGGAATTGTGCATCACATGATCGGCGGTTGCCACTGTTATGCCGGAATGGACTGTGAACTACATTACCCATCAGCCCCTGCATATCCCATGTCTACGTCAGTCACATTTCCCAGTGATCCCTCACGTTCATTCTGTTTTACCTTCAATAAGCCTCGTTATATATGTTCCTGTCTTTTTGCATCTTAAGCTCAAACTTCTTACTGTATGATGTTGATTTGAGTTTTATGGAACATCCAAATACGGATAAACGAATAAATCCAGGCTTATTCTACGGTATGTACAGTAAGATACTGATACCGCTATAAATTTCCGATTTAGGAAAATAATCAAGGGCCAGATGTGAGGTGGGACGTGGTGACAAAAACATTATGAGAGTGTATAATTCTCTCCCTGACAGAAACAGAAGAGACGGTAAAAGGGCAAAAAAAAAAAAAGAAAGAAAGAAAAGAAAACAGAGGTTTACAATGCATAAAAAGAGAAGGAGAAATAGATGGAGTTTTTCCCAGGGCTTGGTTTTAATGAGGGAGTGTTTGGGAGTCAGACTGCGGAAGGCTCGAAGGGATGTGAGGCTCTCTTGGCCTCACAGATTAGTGTGTGTGGTGGCAGGGGGTCCTCCTAAAGATGGGTCTTGGGGGTCATACTCATTGTGTGTGTTCAGTAATACACCTCTAGCTGTGTTAGGCCCCTAAGGGTTGTCTGTGTGTGTGTGTGTGTGTGTGTGTGTGTGTGTGTGTGTGTGTGTGTGTGTGTGTATCCTACTCTGTCAGAGCCAGGAGAGCAGCCCAGTGTAGGCAGAACATTGTAGAACCCTTCACACACCACTGGGGGAGTGGAGGAAACGCTACAGAGACACACGAGATCTACATCAGAGCGTTAGGACTTTCTTTAAATTGAACGAGATACTGATCTGTAGTGTTTTATTTATTTTTCCTGAGAATTCCGTTATTGAATTGTGCTTCAACTCCCATAGGCTATTCTCTTTATCTGATGCATGAGACACAATGAAGGAATTGTAGCGAAACGTCGATACAGTCGGACGAAAAGAGAGTGGGGGAAAAAACGGAGCTTGGAGGATATCACATTTCTATTCAAAGACAAATCGGAGATCGTGGAAATTGTGCTGTAGCTAGTTGTCTGATTTAGCTTGGGGTTTATCCACAGACAGCGAGGTAAATGTAGTGTTCCTGTACTGTGGTGGAACTGCTCTGATTAAAAGATCTCTTATGTAGCCGTGAGAATGTAGTGCTCCAGATCTGTGTACATACATATTTCTGTTAAAATACCACACGAATCTGAATTAAGTATGCTTACCAAGTCGGTGCTGCTTTTTCTTTATTCTTTTATGGGGGGCAAGTAAATGAGTGAGCAAGTGAGTGAATGAGCTAGTGAACGAGTAAGTGAGTGACCATATGAATGGGTGAGTGAGTGAGTGAGTGAGTGAGTGAGTGAGTGAGTGAGTGAGTGAGTGAGTGAGTGAGTGAGTAATTGAATAAATAGTTGAGTTAGTGAGTGAGTAAGTGAATGAATAAGTGAGTGAGTGATTGACTGAGTGAGCAATTGAATGAATAAGTGAGTTAGAGAGTGAGTAATTGACTGAATGAGTGAGTGAGTAAGCAATTGAATAAATAGGTGAGTGAGTAAGTGACTGAATGAGTGAGTGAGTGATTAATTAAATGAATGAATGAGTGAGTGAGTGAGTGAGTGAGTGAGTGAGTGAGTGAGTGAGTGAGTGAATGAGCTTGTGAACGAGTAAGTGATTGACCAAATGAATGGGTGAGTGAGTGAGTGAGTAAGTGAGTGAGTGAGTGAGTGAGTAATTGAATAAATAGTTGAGTTAGTGAGTGAGTAAGTGAATGAATAAGTGAGTGAGTGATTGACTGAGTGAGCAATTGAATGAATAAGTGAGTTAGAGAGTGAGTAATTGACTGAATGAGTGAGTGAGTAAGCAATTGAATAAATAGGTGAGTGAGTAAGTGACTGAATGAGTGAGTGAGTGATTAATTAAATGAATGAATGAGTGAGTGAGTGAGTGAGTGAGTGAGAGAGTGTGAGTGATTAATTAAATGAATGAGTGAGTAAGTGACTGAATAAATGAGTGAGTGAGTGAACGAGTGAGCAAGCGAATAATTGAATGAATGAGTGAGTGAGTGAGTGAGTGAGTGTGTGAGTGTGTGAGTGAACGAGTGAACAAGCGAATAATTGAATGAATAAGTGAGTGAGTGAGTGAGTGTGTGAGTGAGTGTGTGAGTGAATGAGTGAGCAAGCGAATAATTGAATGAATAAGTGAGTGAGTGAGTGAGTGTGTGAGTGAACGAGTGAACAAGCGAATAATTGAATGAATAAGTGAGTGAGTGACTTTTTTTTGGTGCAATTTGAAAACTTTTTGTTTAGCAAAAATCTTGTTTTAAAGCCAATAATCCGAATGAAATCTAACTTCTGGAAATAAACAAAAGGAGGTGGAGTGAAACAGTGCACAGTCGAGTGCCAGTGTGTCTACAATGTACAGGAGGCACTTCTCAATAAAAGGAAATGATGTAATGGCTAACAGTGTCGATCATCTACTCCAAATGTTTACAGTCGACAGTGAAAACCGAGAAGAAAAATAAAATGCTTCTTCCGGTTCCAGGGAAGTTTGGGGTGGGCATTTTGTTGATACCTGGCAACCCAGAAACTAAAACATTACAAGGTTTTTGTAAGAAATTCAGTTTGGAGATGGTTATTATGATCATCCACCATTAGGCCAATGCTTATTTCAGACCCTACATCAGCGTGGGGTTAAATAGACACAGAAGGTGACAGGGAAAAGTAAAATCCACACAATCGAGCCGTTATTATCCCAGATGCAGCTGATATCGTGGAAAGCACGAGGGAAATTTCGTCAGGAAGAAACACACACATAGTCAATTTATTTTCCGCTAGCAAACGTTTACATGTGGAGTTCCACCTTCAAGAAGATCGTGTTGCCCGTAATTGAGCATTCTTCTAAACGGTCGGCTTTCATTTGACTTCCTCCCGCCTCTGAGAAGGTGTTTGATTTCTCCCTGGGTGGGTTCGAGGTGCGGCTGCTGTAGTTCTGCCCACGTTTGCTAGGTTACGGCGTGTTTGATGTTGCACGTATCCATTGTGTTGAAGCCTCAATCACCGGCAATTACGCTCGAACCGGATCCCCAGGTTCACTTGCAAAGGGGGGTAGTGGGGGTTGATGGGGTGAGAGGAAAAGGGGCGGTGCTAAAGCCCACCCTGGTCTCTTTCTTTCTTTCTTTCTTTCTTTCTTTCTTTCTTTCTTTCTTTCTTTCTTTCTTTCTTTCTTTCTTTTTCCCTACTTCTCTTAAATATTCACATTCTGGCCACTACATTTCAACAAGGCCTCCATGTGTGTGTGTGTGTGTGTGTGTGTGTGTGTGTGTGTGTGTGTGTGTGTGTGTGTGTGTGTGTGTGTGAGGTCATTAGAAGGGTAGAGGGGGGAAAAGTTCAGCATTTCCGTTGCTTTTCTCTTTTTTTTTTCTTATTCACTCTCTCACGGATCTCACGGTTTTAATGGCCCGCTGTGCAGCCTCGTGCGAATAAATATATGAAACAGAGGAAGTGTTGGTTTAGCAGGCGTCAAGGGTACGGGACGAGGCAGGATGGAGGACAGGAAGAAGGGATAGACTTGCCTTCTATCATTGTAAGAAAATCCTAGCATTCAGATGGACAAGCTGGCTGCTGTTTTTGTTTTTGTTTTTTTCCCCCAATAGTTTGGTGTGAACGCTAATTAAGAGAGCGTCCATTTTTTTTAGCGATTAAAAAAAAACGACAGCTGTTTTCTTCTGGCTCGGAAGAAGGATGCTCGTCAATTCATAGGTCAAAGAAGGTCTCCGCTTTAGGGAATACGTTTGAGTTTGAGGATGCAGTCTTGTTCATGGAACGAATCGTGAATTTAAGATGCTTATAAAGAAGCTCTTGGAGCATCTCGGAGAGCAGGAAGGGGTTTGATATCAGGGTTTACTATTGAAGATATTTTTTTGATTGGTTAGCACGTTCGCCTCACACCTACAGGGTTGGGGGTTCGATTCCCGCCTCCGCCTTGTGTGTGTGGAGTTTGCATGTTCTCCAAGTGCCTCGGGGGTTTCCTCCGGGTACTCCGGTTTCCTCCCCCGGTCCAAAGACATGCATGGTAGGTTGATTGGCATCTCTGGAAAATTGTCCGTAGTGTGTGAGTGTGTGAGTGAATGAGAGTGTGTGTGTGCCCTGCGATGGGTTGGCACTCCGTCCAGGGTGTATCCTGCCTCGATGCCCGATGATGCCTGAGATAGGCACAGGCTCCCCGTGACCCGAGGTAGTTCGGATAAGCGGTAGAAAATGAATGAATAATGAATGAATGAATGATTTTGCACCTAGTAGGTTAGGGAAAAACAAACATTTATGACACACTACAAACTCTTATAGTCCTGAGTGTCTATTTTTGTACAAGGTTCATATTCACCACCACTCTGGAGCCAATAGTGGAAATCTATGAGGTTGTTTATGTGGAAGAAGGCAGGTAAACGTCCTCTGAGTGGGTTGCGTTAACCTGTCGCACGTGTAAGTTTACGATCTCCACGATTGACAGCTGTCGCATGATAGGGCAGAGCTGGCTGAGGGGCGGGACCAAAAAAAATTGAGGGGAGAATTACAGCTAAACCGTAGATGTTTTCATGCGCGAAAGCACACGCTCGCTTTTGGAACGAACCTTCGGACAGATTCTTGAGTCACTCGAGTCATCATTTCGAGCACACTTCATTAGAATCTCTTTACAAGCAGCCATGATACACAACCCTCTAACATGACCTAAGAGAACCTGTGAGTCGTTCTGAACTATAATGAGGAGCTACAGTTTGGGTTAAGGGGGTCATTGTTCACCCGTGACTTCATACAGCGAGTGTGTGTGTGTGTGGGGGGGGGGGGGGGTACAGGTCGTGTCAGGTTTTAATACTCACAGGATTTTTGTGGATTTGTGTAAGTGCTACGTGATAATTGCGGTGTCTCAGATGGCCTACTTATTGGAAAACTCAGCAAGATGTAGCGTTGTGTTAATCCCCACGTGACGTGACAGAACAGCCAGAAAAATGACGTGTGGGACTCGGATTGAAGGTTGTGGGTTCGGTTGACGGAGGAAGGTTGGAGCTGAGGTGCAATAAATATGACTCAGCACATTATCTAGTTACAGGTCAAAGATTTTTTTTGGATTTTTCTTGTTCATTACGATTTCTCGATTCTGATTGGCCAGAAAAGGAGTCGCTTTGTTTCCCAGTAAGAGCATCCATGGCATTTTTAATAAATTCCTGTTGCTATAGTAACAATGTACACTGGGACTCATAAAGCAGGCCTTTTCGGAAGGAGTCTCCAGTCTCGGTGCTTTTAAACAGACAGATACAATTTTTTAACTTTAAGTTCTCAGGAACAGGAAATGATGTCATTCCACATTGTTAACTATAAGTGAAAAAAGAATAATAGTGCTGTTGTGTAAAATAAATAAAACGTGTGTGAAGTCTATGTGGAATTCTTTTTTTTTTTTTTTTGGATTCTTGAGAGCTGATTGAGATATTGAGTGTGTAACACAGACCCAAAAAAATGGTGGATAATATGATATTGTCACAACCAGGATGGAAGGAGACGGACCCGTACCCAGGATAGCTTTAAATGAATGGGGTTTAATAAATGATAAAAACAAAGACAGTTAATGACGAGAACTAAAGTAATACGGAAGCAATACAGATGACGACACTTAACAATGACTGACAATGACTAGGGTAACGTAACTAACGTAACTAATTGGCTCACATTTATACCAAAGACAATGAGATACGATTAGGATCAGGTGTGGACGAAGGCGGGGCAGACGCGTGACAACAGCAACAACAACAGTAGCACATGGCCAGAAGTCCGGGCTGATCCCTGACAGATATATGTATCCATCCATCCATCCATCCATCCATCCATCCATCCATCCATCCATCCATCCATCCATCTTCTACCGCTTCTACCGACACCCAGACTTCCCTCTCAAGACATAGTCCCTCCAGCGTGTCCTAGGTCTTCCCCGGGGACAGATATAAATAATATTTATCTGTCCCTGGGGAAGACCTAGGACACGCTGGAGGAACTATGTCTATAACTATGTTTTTTTTTCTATGAATCTATTGCCCCTATAATAATAATAATAATATTAATAATAATAATAATAATAATATTAATAATAATAATAATAATAATAATAATAATAATAATAATATTTGTATTTTTAGCCTATAGGAGCAATAGATTCATAGAAAACAAAAACGGTTCAGTTTTTTTTTCCACATCAGTGTTTTTTAACTTGAAAGTAAACTCGGATATCAAACCCGTTCCCGCTCTCTGAGACGCCCCGAGCGGCTAAAACGTGAAGCCGTTATCTTCGACCACTAAAAATGTCTGCGGTTAAAACTTCTCACCGAAAGCCAACAGCTTCCTTATTCATTTTATATCGGACTCACAGTGAAATGTCTGAAAAATCAGTAATAAGGACAGGATATAGCCTACGACAGCAAAAGTTGCCTGATTATTAGTAATGTTTTAGAAAGAATAAATAAATAAATAAATAAATAAATAAATAAATAAATAAAACATTTGTAGCTGCAAATACATTCATTTTCCTGTTTCGATTCAAATATAGCATTTTAAAAAAATAAATAAATAATTTCTAATGCTCAAAAAAAAAAAATTTTTGCTCTGAAATGGTTTCCAGAGCGAGGAGGAAGTGAGTCGAGGAGTTGAACTCTCGTTCACACCAGTGTGCGAGTTCTTCATCACTCATCCAGAGCGATTAGCCTAAAAACCCCCGGACTTCATTAGCCAGCACTCGCACGGGCATTATTGGCAAATTAAAAGCCCATTTGCATAGGTGACAGACTATGGCAAATCACAACTCTGAAATGAGAGTGACCTCAAACTGCCCAAGGTGATGAAAAGTCTTTAATATGAGACAGGAAGCCTGTCATACATCTGGCTAAATCGAGACCCGAATGGATTCAGGAGGTTTTTGGGGGAATTTTTTCATCATCATCTTTTTTTTGAAGTTTATGGCAATTATTTCCTTTTATTTCTTTCTTTTTTTTCCTTTTCTAATTTCCTTCAAAGAGGAGAAGGAAAAAAAAGGTGCGTGACACAAATTGACCTTTTATGAGAGCGCTGTAATTGAGTGGCTTTTGATAAATGTTACCTTCTCACATCCCTGCGCTCTAATCTCTAAAGTACTACCCAGACCTTGTTATGATTCATTATAGATGTTTTGAAGCGATACGGCGGTCGAGGGTCCGAGAGAGACGAGCACGATTCAGATAAACCGCTCTCTCCTGGATCGCAGGTCTTTCTGAAGGCCGTGCCACCGATGAGTCGGTAATAAAGTATTTCACAGCGCCCGTGCGTGCGGGCTGACTGGCATTTCACGACACGTTAGCTCCAAAGCAATTATTATAAACAATAACACATCTGAGGCAAATATCACGCCGCTTGTTACCAAGACGTGAGCTGTTTGAAAGGGAGCTTCACGAGGCCTGTTAGGGAAGTTCAAAGATGTCCTGCAGGGTTTAAAATGTGTTTTTTTATAACTGTATTAGATTTTTTATTATTTTATTTTTTTATGTCGGAGGCATGACCGTCGAGACGTTAATTAAATAAATAAACAAACAAACAAAAAAAGCAACGAATACAGAAAAATCCGGGTTTAGACGTTTAAAGAATTCCCAGGAGCGTTTTATCGTTCCGGTAAAATAACGGATATGGATTTTAAAAATATACAGAATAGAATCAAAATGAAAAATAAATAAATAAATAAATAAATAAATAAATAAATAAATAAATAAAACGATATTATTGTCTATCATGTGTACAGTACAAACAAGATTCCCAGATGTCAAATAAGGATTTAGATCCCGTAATATCTCAGCATCGCAGACAGGAAGTGTTAATGCATTATAAAGTCGAAGAGCCAATCAGGCTCCAGTATGTAAATGAAGGCCACACAAATGACAGAAGAGTATATTAGAACAAATGACACTGATTTAAGGGATAAGAACATAAGAACATGTGAAGAAGTTCCCTAGGAAGGTGTGTGTGTGTGTGTGTGTGTGTGTGTGTGTGTGTGTGTGTGTGTGTGTGTGTGTGTGTGTGTGTGTAGATCCAACCTGTGGATTCATAACTGGTCAAGCATGAACAGACACACACTAAATGTCTCGGGTGAGAGACGGATTTACGTCCTTCCTGTAATAATCTCGATATCCTCCAGTTCCTCCAGTCTGTCTACCTGCCCTCAGAACACGTGTCCTTTTGATCCTCGCAATCCTTTCATATCCGCACTAGTACGATAACATCCGCGCCGCACTAGCCCGTGATTATGAGGAGTCCGTGAGCAGCTGGAGCCCGCCGAGGCCTGACCTTCCCTGGGTTTAAAGTGCAATTCTGGCCCCGAGCATGCAGCTCCGGCCCACGGAGAGCAGGATGTGATTAAGACGAGGCCCGGCTCTGGCTGTCCTGAGAACGAATTCCACGGTGACTAGAACTCAGATTAATTAAAGTAACCGTTACCCGGTCACCAGCCACTAAAAAAAAAAAAAAAAAAGTCACTTTATCCCAGTGCACTTTTTGTTTGAAAACTTTGCATTACCTACAGCTGGGCTCAAAGTGATGTCGGCTCGGGCAATTACACAAACCAGGGCAGAGGATAACCAGGACCAGATGGTGGACATGAACAGGTTAGACACACGGAGATAGGGGAGAGAGAGAGAGAGAGAGAGAGAGAGAGAGAGAGAGAGAGAGAGAGAGAGAGAGAGTTTACTCTCTTCTCCTTGACCACCCACAGTTCACTTTGAAAGGTGCAAAAAACTTCCTGAAGTCAAGCTGCAGCATAAAACAACATTGTATCACATGCTTTTAACACACACACACACACACACACACACACACACACACACACACACACACACACACACACACTTTTCTGCCACCACTGTTTTCATTCCTTTGACTGTTCATTAGCATCATTATCATCCATTATCTTATGTTAATGAACGTTTCAAACATGTCATTCATCAAACACCGGCGATCCAAATTCACGCACTAAACACAACACAAACACACTTTCAGCACCAGCGTCGACTTCACGGCGTCTCAGATGTCGGTATACAAACCTCACTGTGGAAAAAGGGTTTTGTTCTTCACCATACAATCAAGTCTTTTTTAAACAGTTCAGTCTTCTTGGACGGTCGATTCTGATTGGTCTGAAAAGTTTCGCAGAAAAATCTCTTCTGTCCTTAACAGACTAATTATTCTGATGTACAAGAGAAACAAACAGCTATACAAACAGACTTTATTAGTAAGTGATAAAACATAAAGTGTTCAGGTTTAATCAAAGGAAGTGACATCATTCGGGATTCTACACACACAATACGGCTGTGCATGGAGCTGTTGAGGTGACATGGTTGTTCATTTCTAAAAAGACATAGCTGTGAATTTTTCCAGTTAGTCAAGAATTCAATTAATATAGTGGCTTATAAACTAAGGGTCATTTAGGGCATTTAGCAGACACCCTTATCCAGAGTGACTTACAACTGAGTGTTAAGGGCCATGCTCAGGGGCCCAGCAGTGGCAGCTTGGTGACCTGGGGTTCGAACCCATGACCTTCCGATCAGTAGCCTAACACCTTAACCACTGAGCTACCACATCCCTGATTTACAAATAGGGTCATGAAAGAAACGCTAATGAAATGTCCTGCTTTGATTAATTTGTCTTGTTTACTTCTAAATAGAGATTTCGGGCATCAAGGCAGGATACACCCTGGACGGAGTGCCAACCCATCACAGGGCACACACACACTCTTATACTACAGACAATTTTCCAGAGATGGCAATCAACCTACCATGCATGTCTTTGGACCGGCGGAGGAAACTGGAGTACCCGGAGGAAACCCCCGAGGCAGAACATGCAAACTCCACACACACAAGGCGGAGGCGGGAATCGAACCCACAACCCTGGAGGTGTGAGGCGAACGTGCTAACCACTAAGCCACCATGCCCCCCTAGTAAATTTCATAGTATAGAAAAATGAGAAGGTGTTTATCTTCAACCACTAAAATTCAGTGTAAAATTCAGTGTAAATTCGGTGACTGGTGATAGAATTATTCATTCAATAGCACTGTTTAAAGAAAAAAAATTAAGGTTTGAAATTAAGTTAATATTTATCTCTAAAATCTATCCCTAATGAACAAGCTTAAAGTGACGGTGGTGAGGAAAAACTCCCTGAGATGATATGAGGAAGAAACCTTGAGAGGAACCAGACTCAGAAGGGAACCTCATCCTCATTTGAGGGACACTGGACAGGATGTCAAAGTAAATAATGTCCTTTCTACAGTTCAACAGTTTACAACTGTGCAACAAAGAGCTTCTGAGGAATTAATGGGTCATCGCAAATTCTGAGTTCACCAAAGACTCAACACTACTATAGTGCCTTATCCTTATACAGTAAGTCTTCAAATATCATGTCCATGAGAAGCTTAACTCAAGACCTAATACAGTACAGTTTATTAATTAAAGCGCAAACAAACCAACAAACAAACATGGCAGAAATGCCTTCATCCTTCCAGCACACACTGCTCAGTTCGTGTGTAGATATTTAAACACCTCACACTGGATTTGTAATGAAGCAACCTAATAAACAGCACTGCTGATTCGAGAGTAATCAAACTGCGAGTGTTTATCTAGCACCTTTCATAGCCAGCAGGTTCAAGCACTTCACACGGTCCAGTGAAAGCACACGTGAAAGTTATCAGTCAAACATTTCAGGCAGAAACGCAGCTCGATCCATCACCGGGGTCATTCACACGACGCCTAAACACAAGTCATTACAGGAAATTACAGAAAAGTCCAGGGAAAATCAGGTTGGGCTCAGAGTCCATTTACAGAACTAAAAGGTAATTTGCGCAGCTTGATGAAAAGCGGAAGAATCCTAGGTAATGACTTAATTCACTAATAGGAATAATTATAGCGCAGCCAGAGGCTAACTCTGCTAGCTGCAGCGAGGAATACTTCGCCCTGTGCTTATCTTTGCTAATTATCCCAAATAGTCACAGAATATTGTATTGTATCTGGAATGTGAAGTATTTAATGATTATAGCCTTTGAAAAACTTTGCACTACAAGTACTGTAGAACCCCGTCTCATATTGAGGCCTTTTTTCAAAATAAGGGATGAAACGTTTCACTTTTTACCGTTTCTACAATCTACTTATGGGACATTTTTTAAAAATCGGTATAAACTAATGAATTATTTTCTCTTTATGAGTCTGACGACGCTTTTGGCTTTCAGTGTGAAGTTTTTACCACATGGAATTTTAGTCGTTAAAGATAACACCTTCAGATTTTAGTAGCTTATGATTAAGTACTTGGGGCATCTCTGAGAAGGGGAATGGGTTTGATATCAGCATTTACTTTAAAGATAGAAGCATTTGTGCAGGAATGAAAATAACCGATTTTTGTTTTTTGGAACCTTCCTATGTATATATTGCCCCTGGTTTGCTAGGATACTTGTGAAACGCTTAGGCCATGTCCACACTAATCCGGATATATTTGAAATATTTGATATTAGATATAATAATATATTTGATATTAGAGTTTACGTCTAAAAAACGTTACGCGTCCACATTATCGTTTTCAAACGTTTTCCAAAAGTTGCTCATCCACACTGAAATGTATGAAAATGCATATTGTACATCTCCCTACTGCGCGAGTAAAGATTCGACCTGAGTCATTTCCGCTAGGCGTTTATTCGTTTTCGACTGCATCACGTGACTAAAAATGCGTCATAGAATTCAAAAGCCTCCGTCTTCACAGTCCACACTAAGACGCGGAGACGGCGTTTTCAAATTTATCCGCTATGGAGGGCGTCTTCCAACAGCTAAGTTTTCGTTGATTTAAAATGCTGTCTCAGTGTGGACGAAAGGCCAAAACGGAGAGGAAAATATACGTTTTCAAACAAAAACGTATTAGTGTGGACATGGAATTATAAATTATAAATTATTCTTAAACCCCTGAGTGTTACCCACCATTGTGGAGTTGGACATGATGAAAAACATTCAATGATGAGCATGGACACAACCAAACCAGAGCAAAGAATTAACACTGATATAATGCAAGAAACTTCTGTGTAAATGGATAAAAGGTACAATGTTATAGCTTTGACCAATCACACTTTGTGTGTCTTTGACCTTGTGTGAGTGTGTATCGAGTGACTGAAGTGGTAGAAGGACCCCACAAGATATTTTGCCATATTTTTAATGTACAAAAATAGTGGTCCCTGAATTACCACAATACCATAAACAAGTGTGTGTGTTTGTGTTTGTGTGTGTGTGTGTGTGTGTGTGTGTGTGTGTGTGTGTGTGTGTGTGTGTGTGTGTGTGTGTGTGTTAACCACAGGAGAGGTCTGAATCATGAACTGTAGCGTGTAGCTAGCGTGAACGTGCCTGACAATGCCTCGATTATAGAATTACTCATGGTAGAACTGCTTAACCAATTAAGCCTGGAAGTGTGCCGTTCGCTCACAGTGCATTCGACTCAGCAGCAGGAGCAGCTCAAAATCCTGGGGAAAAAAAACCACAGAATCCAGAACACCAAAGGAAAGAAGGAAAATTCAAAGAACAAACACAAATGCTAGCTGTTTGTTTTTAGCAAAATCCTTCAACTCTTGGGAATGTGTAATCCCGCTCTGTGTTTGTTTGTATTGCATGGGTTTTGGGGTATTAGCGGATTTCTGACTCATCGGAGGTTCTAGATTAAGATAGAAAGCCCTGCTTCCAGTATGCTAGCATTATGGTGGACTAGCATAGACACTAGCGTGGTCCTGAAACAGGAAACAGCAAAGCGATTGAAGCTAAATTCTGGTAAAAGTCAGTCACGCAGACAGTACTTAGCGTGTTAGCGTGGCTTACTGTGGACGGTCGACGCAGCTCAAGCACGAGTGGTCATTGCTTTAACAATCACTTTGTCTTTCTGAATCAGTTCCTCTTACTCTCTCTCTCTTTCTGTCACATTTATTCTGGTTCTGTTTCTATCCCTCTGTTTTCCCTCCAAATCTTATTTAGAGCTGAGGCACGGCTAAAGGCTAACCACCACTTGATGCTAAATCTGGGGGAAAATGCTCAGCCTCAAGCAAATAGAGATCAGTTGACATTTCTGTAATGGACAATAAGACCTGAGAGATTTATCACATGAAAGAGAGAGAGTGAGAGAGAGAGAGAGAGAGAGAGAGAGAGAGAGAGAGAGAGAGAGAGAGAAAACTACACAAGAACTTCCCAGAACAACTTTCTTCAGTTGATGTTAACAAAATGGCAAAAATGCTGAAGGAACATGAGGCAAGTTTACAAAATTAGCCCCAGCTATCTTGCTAACTAAACTGTGCCTGTTTTAGCTCTAGAGATTATATACTTAGTATACAGTATTTAGTTATAGCTAACTAGCATGGACATGTTCCCAAATAGAATAACTAGCATTGCTAAACATATAGCTAGATAACAGTGCTAATTAATATTTAGATAAACATATAGTTACTTAAAATGATGTAAATTTAGGTATTAAACACAGCTAGCAGTGTAAAAACTTCATTTAAACAAATATAAAAAAAAGTAAATAAAGTTAAACAAGTACTAAAATAAGTTTTGGCAGTTAAACAGAATTTGCTTTAGCAATTTCGCTAACAAAGACAGAAAATAAATAGAAAGCTAATACGTAAGAATTTTTTAAACATGTACAAAATTGTATTAAATAAGTTGACAGGATGCTAAACAGCTATCACAACGCTATATGTAACCTAGGTAGCAAATTCTGAAACGCAACAGTCTTTTTTTCTAAGATCTCAGGATTGAGTTAGCTGTGAAAACGCCTCAGGCCTCCGGCATGCTAAGTAGTGTGTGTGTGTGTGTGTGTGTGTGTGTGTGTGTGTGTGTGTGTGTGTGTGTGTGTGTGTGTGTGTGTGTGTGTGTGTAAAACCATTATCCTTTATATAGTGTATGTAGTGAAGCAACCAAATCTGAAGGTAATGTGCAACACGAGAGGCCGGCATAATGGGTGCAGACGCATGTCAGGTCTCTTCTCCTCACGGCACCGTGGCCTTGGACATCATTTACACACACACACATACACACATACATATTCACTCACACACACTTAATTAACCCAAACTCACTTTCACACAGCATTAGACCTTCTCTAAATGTGGCATGTTGAATCATCTGGAGCAGACACCATGAAGTACAGGATTAAAATTGAACTTCAAGAGAAATATCAATAGTAAAGAAATATTTGTTAATATATATTTATAGAATTCTTTTAAATGGTGGACAGGTGAATCGGTGATGGATGAGTGTGTGATACGATTGAAGACGAACGAATGAACGAAGACAGGATGAAATATATTTTCGCTGCAAAAGCAGTAAGTTCACCACTAAGTACATCAGAGCAGGCGTAAAGGTGTCAGAGGTGAGGATTTAACAGCATCGAGGTGTGTGATCTGAGTGTTATCCTTAAGCAATATAGAGGGTCAACACCTCTGGAGCAGAGCCGTCATATTAGGAGGCCTTTGCTAGATGCGGTAACAGCTACTAATTGGTGACAGAGAGCACATCCTGGTAAAGCACTCTGGCTTAAGGGCTATAGCATGCATAGACACTGTACACGGGGGCAAGTGTGTGTGTTTGTGTGTGTGTGTGTGTGTGTGTGTGTGTGTGTGTGTGTGTGTGTGTGTGTGTGTGTGTGTGTGTGTGTGTGTGTGTGTGTGTTTGCACATCTTCTATCATGGCCCAGAGCATAGGTGAACTATCACCTAACTCTGTCTCCATCTGTGTGTGTGTGTGTGTGTGTGTCTGTGTTCATTATGTCATCACATGCTTTATAAAAAACAGGTAATTGGCTAAAATAGGAAAAGTGTGAAATTATAACTCAGCTATTTAAAACCATTTTAGGTCTCTTACCGGAGATATTTAAACCTTTTTCTTTTCTCTCTTTCTTTTCCTCTCTCTCCCTTTGCTGCCCCCGGTTTATATTTTGCCACCTAAAATTACCTCATTGTCACAGTTCAGCTCATTCCATTTCCTGTTTTTAAATAAACAGCCAGGAGAAAAGTATTAATTATCCTTGTACAATTTAATGCATCACGTGTTTTAACCTTTCAGGTTTCCGGTAAACGGCGGCATAACCAGGCATATCCGTGCTAGCAAATGTGATTTATGACAAGAACCTTTAATTTCGGGGTTTTTTAAATAGGTTAGACGGCAATCTGCATGCATTTAAATGCGCCCGCGAAACCCTTCCTCTCCTCCTCCTTGTCTTCGGGGCTTGCCTTTAATATTCAGGGATGATTTTTGTCCACATGCATTTTGGTGGGTGTCACCTTAGATTAAATTATTACCGTTTTCGCAGGCCCCGCTTCGTCGTATGCCGGGGGCCCCTTATTTACTAGAATCAATGAAACAGTAATGAAAATCCATTTTTCATACTCTGCGCTCCTGCTGACTTTTATTTAGTTAGCTGTGTCTAAGCAAGCAATTCATTCCGCCTAAATGCCACCCCAAGAACTGGCATTAGCATGGGAAGGGTTAACGGGGATTAAGATGGCTCTACATACACACATTCTCTCTCTCTTTATCTCTCGCTTACCCACGCACATATATACACATGAGAAATCTGAGGTACTGTACATCCTACTTATATGATGTATTATGAGCAGTTATTAACGGTTTAATTAAACGCTGCCACATCAGACTTAACTCTAATGACAAATCCCAGCTAGAAATATTTATAAGTCTAAAAGAATTTGGATATCATTTCTATTATGACCTCCAAAAACTTTTTTGAAAACTTTATAAATGTTCGAGGTTCAGATAAAACGACTAAAGAGACGTTTAGTTATTTGTTTTTCTCTTTTAAGAAGGATTGTACGTGATTGTATCTTTGCTTCATAGATGTTTATTACAAACCGTGAGGTCACTTCATTGAACACCGTATATATGTTCCCAAAGCCTGCATCTCCTTGTCTTTAATGAATTCTTTGAAGAGAGGCTTCTCCCCATCTCTCCTTCTCTCTCTCTCTCTCTCTCTCTCTCTCTCTCTCTCTCTCTCTCTCTCTTTTACTCTCGTTCAAAGTAAGCCATTTAATAAGACTAATTCTCTTTACACCAGGGCAATGCTTTTAATTCGAGGTTTATTGCTATAGTATTTGATTTAGGAATGAGAGGGTTCTGCACGTCTGGATGAGGGATGTGAAGACGGAATGGCTGGAAGCGTGTATATTCAAATTGGGGGAGGAACAACACGGGTATAATCATCATTACTGGGTCAGAATGCATGGTCCCTAGGTATTGCTACAGCATTTTCATTAAAAAAAAAAAAGAATAGGCACAGTTTCTCAAAAGCACAGACATAATGTTTCAGTGTTTGACTCTAAAGCAGAGATAGTTTCAGTGTCTGATTATATAAAGCACAGAGACACAGATTACGTATCTGACTCTAAAGCACAGAGACACAGATTACGTATCTGACTCTAAAGCACAGAGACACAGATTAAGTATCTGACTCTAAAGCACAGAGACACAGATTACGTATCCGACTCTAAAGCACAGAGACACAGATTACGTATCTGACTCTAAAGCACAGAGACACAGATTAAGTATCTGACTCTAAAGCACAGAGACACAGATTACGTATCTGACTCTAAAGCACAGAGACACAGATTACGTATCTGACTCTAAAGCAAGGACACAGATTACGTATCCGACTCTAAAGCAAGGACACAGATTACGTATCCGACTCTAAAGCACAGAGACACAGATTACGTATCTGACTCTAAAGCACAGAGACACAGATTACGTATCCGACTCTAAAGCAAGGACACAGATTACGTATCTGACTCTAAAGCACAGAGACACAGATTACGTATCTGACTCTAAAGCACAGAGACACAGATTACGTATCTGACTCTAAAGCAAGGACACAGATTACGTATCTGACTCTAAAGCACAGAGACACAGATTACGTATCTGATTATATAAAGCACAGAGACACAGATTACATATC
>NC_062522.1:30630266-30632766 GCF_022655615.1 Tachysurus fulvidraco
GTGGAAGATATTAGGATTACAGATAAAGTCAATGCTTATGCTTCAAATTCAGATCCAGATTCAAATTAAGAGTCAGGTACAGAGTCAATTTCAGATTCAGATTAAGAGTCAGATTCAGATTCATTTTCTAATCCAGATTCAAATTCAGATTTAAGTTTAGATTCAGATTCATATTCAATTTCCGATTCACATTTGCATTCAGATTCAATTTCAGATTCAAATTTAGATTTAAATTCAGATTTAGGTTTAGATTCAGATTCATATTCAATTTCAGATTCACATTTGCATTTAGATTCAAATTCAGATTTAGATTCATTTTCAGATTCAAATTCAAAGTCAGATTCAATTCAGATTCCGATTCGAATTCAGATTCGAAAACCAGATTTAATTCAAACTCAGATTTCATTTTAAATTCAGATTTGGATTCAGATTCAAATTTAATCCAAATTAAAACTTTCTTAGTCACATACATGTCTATATACAGTATGACATGCTATGAAATGACTTTTTACTGACCAGGACATAAAAATAAATTAAAAACAGGATTAAAACAGAACTTAAAACACAACTTCCTTAATCAAGTGTTTTTAATTCATACAGATGTGAACATGTGACACTGCATGAGTTTAGAGTTGCGTTAACTGGTTCAATCTATAACACCAAAATAAATCGGACAAAAACGAACGCCTCGCTGTGTGACGTAATATCCGGCCGCCGCCATATACTCAGAGTTCTCTGAAGATCTTTGTAAAACTGAAAGTGCAGCATGAGCTTGACTTACGTCTGACATTTTCATGGAATTTCTCATGATATACTGTATATGATGTAAAGTGTTTGCACTGAAACCCACACATATATACACACATGTTCGCGTGTTTACACCTGGAAAAGAGCCGTGTCCGTTTCTCCCCGTTCTGTAAAGGAAACAATACAACAATATTGATATTAGAGTGTTTGGAGAGGTGTGTGTGTGCACTGGGTAGCATTGTGTGTGTGTGTGTGTATGTGTGTGTGTGGCAGCTCCATCAGACCAGCTCTAAGGTACCAGCCTCCTTCTCATCTCTCCTGCTGGTGTGTTTACTGCTTTGCTCCGTTTATGTTACACTCGTCGAGTAGGAAGTGGACGGTTTACGTAGCGTAAACGATGTGAGGCCACGGCGGCACAAAGTTTACCTGCTGCGGTTATACACAGTACAGGAAGGGCCCGCTGTCATCCTGCGGCCACGCTCGGCGCCGTACCTGCCATCCGTCAGCCGCGATGCTTGTTTGTGTGGCTTTGAACTTCAGAAACAGGCCACATTGTTTTCCTCATGCCCTTAAAGCGGGAATCTCTCACAGTATCTCGTTCAGCCGTCACGATTATACACGCTTGAATTATTTAATCTGAGGAGGTAGTGAAGTTTGCTAACGACACTTATCGCGTACGGCTAATCCTTCTTGCGAGAGGAAAGTACTGTGGAAGGGATTTAGTTTGGAGTGAATCCCATCTTGATTTTACGGATAAAACAAAAAAATAAAAAAGGAAGGAAGAAAAAAACATCTGCGAGGATATTAGAAGCTTAAAGCTCTCTACAGTCGACAGGTACTTGAGCGCATCGGATGTAACGGCTCGGTTCTTTACTTAAAGATTTCATTTCAGTCAGCTCTCTGTTACTGATCCTGTAGCTTTTAATGCGTGATTGAAAAATGAATCGTTTGTGAGAATGTGAGTTCGACGGCCCGTCTGTGACGCAGCGATTAGCTCGTACAGTCAGCGCTCTCCTTCTATGATATTCAGCTGCTCTGTCAATTCGTGCTGTGTAAAAATCTTCACTGGTAAAGTTGAAGGGGGAAAAAAAATCTTCAAATCATAAAAAACGGCTGGAGAAAAAAAAAGATTGAACTGAGGTTGAAATGATAATAATGATTAGCAGTTTACATTACTTTAGCTGTATCGCAATTTTATGCTTCAAGCCTGTCTCTCTTGACTTTAAGGTCATTCTTTAAATCTGCATTCTGGGACATTTATTGGTCTCGCTCAGCAGAGAGAGAGAGGGGACGTCTTTAGGGTCCCCTGGTGTCCCGTGTCAGTTGTCTTTTAGTGACTGTGGAACTTGGTTGAGGTCCAAGGATAAAAAAGATTTTTTCCTGAGAAGAAAACTTCTCTTGACTCTTCAAAGCCAGAGAATGGTATGGGAATTGTCTCTGAAAAAGCAGCAGCACCACACACACACACACACACACACACACACACACACACACACACACACACACACACACACACACAGATAGACACTTCCTTTAGGGAGATGACAAGAGAGATGTCTCAGCAGGGCAACTGTCGGGGTGTATATAAGTATTAACAGTATAAGGAGCGAAGACAGAGAGAGAGAGAGAGAGAGAGAGAGAGAGAGAGAGAGAGAGAGAGAACAAGAAAGAAGAAGGAAGAAGTATATTTGTACATGCTTTAAGAGCAAATATGGAAGAAAGAAGTAGAATTAGTAAATATAGTATAAGGATC
>NC_062522.1:30635266-30645266 GCF_022655615.1 Tachysurus fulvidraco
TAAGTTCTAACGAAGGAGGGATGTAGTACAGTATGTGCTTGTGAGATGAAAGGGGCGTGGCTTATGGATTTGTCAGTTCTAGTCCAGGTGTGGCCTGTGTCATCATAGTGTGCGCTATGTCAGCATCAGTGTACTAGACTTAGGTAGCATCTCTCTCTCTCTCTCTCTCTCTCTCTCTCTCTCTCTCTCTCTCTCTCTCTCTCTCTCTCTCTGAGATCCCAACTGTAACAACAGTGCTTCATAAACACTGGCACATTCCAGACTGCTGATCTCAGAGAAACGAGTCCACCACAGAGATACAAATATTTATCCTCAGTGTGCATACGTGTGTGTGTAGACAGAGAGAGAGAGCGAGAGAGAGAGAGAGAGAGAGAGAGAGAGAGAGAGAGAGAGAGAGAGAGAGAGCGAATGCCACCACAAGGCTCCAGCCGAGTCTTCAGATAACTTTCCTCTTTCCAAAATTGCAAGCGATACGTCTACGTCCAATTCACTCGCGGCTACGTGTCTTCATTTTATTTCGAGACAGTCCAGACAAATGATGAAGAGGATTTTAATTAAACCCTACAGCACACATGTCTGACTTTTGTTATACGTTTGTTCCTGGGAGTAAAACCGAAATGTGAAGTGTGGAAGAAAGCGGCGTGACTGCAGTCAGGAATGTAGAGCGGACGCTGTGTGGTCTGAACCGAGCTGCGCTGACTCTGACCTGACTCTGAGTCACGCTGACACGAGGCAGCAGCTTTCAACCTCGCTCTGTGTTCCGGGTCAAAATGACCTGCTTTACTTTGTTTTTTTTCCCCCCTAAAAACAGTAACGACACTCAGAGGTTTCTCGTACGTTTAGATTCCGGTTAATGTCTCTGAAGATGTTTTTGAACGTCCGGTTTGTTTGGATTACACAGTAACAAAGGGTCAAGAGTAAGAAAGAGAAAAAAGTCTCTCGATCATCTCTGTATTTTTTCACCAGATGAACACTGCCGAGGGTGCATGGTGGCTTAGCGGTTAGCACGTTCGCCTCACACCTCCAGGGTTGGGGTTCGATTCCCGCCTCCACCTCTTGTGTGTGGAGTTTGCATGTTCTCCCCGTGCCTCGGGGGTTTCCTCCGGGTACTCCGGTTTCCTCCCCCGGTCTAAAGACATGCATGGTAGGTTGATTGGCATCTCTAGAAAATTGTCCGTAGTGTGTGTGTGTGAGTGAATGAGAGTGTGTGCCCTGCGATGGGTCGGCACTCCGTCCAGGGTGTATCCTGCCTCGATGCCCGATGACGTCTGAGATAGGCACAGGCTCCCCGTGACGCGAGGTAGTTCGGATAAAGCGGTAGAAAATGAGTGAGTGAGTGAGAACACTGCCGAACACTTTCAGGAATATTTGTTGTAGGAATTTCATTTATCTGCGGTTTGTGTTTTCACTTTTTCCTTTTTTTGTTGTTTTAATCTCCTTTTATCACGTTTTTTCTTTCGAAAAATTTCGTACGCCACGTCACGTCTTCACGTCGTTCTCTTTTAGAGTCGCGTGTTGTTGATGTTACCGTTCTCGTTATACGACATATTGGATTAGCAGTCATTGATAAGAACGGTGCAAAAAAAAAAGACAGAGAGAAAGAAAGAAAGAAAGAAAGAAAGAAAGAAAGAAAGAAAGAAAGAAAGAAATTCAGACTAGCGCTTTGCTAAAGTAACTCTATCCGCTAAGGCAGCGGTTGTTAATTCTGACCTTTTGTTAAGTTTCACTTCTCCGATTTCCACTCCGTCGCCTACGAGAGCGTCTGCCGACGTGAGGGTGAGCGAGAGTGATTTTTGGGGTGACTGGGTGTGATGGAGGGGGAGTCGTGCCTGATTGGTTGTTCTGGTCAACAAGCCTCGTTCATGGGTGACTCCCTCTGCGCTTCAATAGGTCAGCTCGAGCCTGTCGGGGTGAGAGGTGAAAAAGATGGAAGTGGGGCGGGTCGTAGGTACGGGTCAGTACGCCGGTCCCTTCTCATAAATCTTATTTTACACACCAGCGGGGTTTCACACCAATCACAGTCAAGCGACCGGCACGGCGCACACGGTGTTAGCTTTGATGAAGGGTGAGGCGACGTGATCCGTGTGTTCACCTTGAACACGCGTCATTAAAGATTGACCACCATTAAAAATGAGCAGTAATTGAGACCCACGGTGTGTAGATTCGTGTGTGTGTTACATTCTCCGCTCTAGTGCATCATAATTACTCAGACACGTGAAGGCAGAACAGACGCCGACTGTCCGGTCGGCTCTAACCCGCACGATCTAGCGACCGACATCTATAGTGTGATGATTTGTCATGTGACAACGATGAATCGTTCCGTATCTACGGCAACCGATAGAAGACGTGTGCACTTTGAGGAGAAAAGATCTAAGTCTGGATCTGGTTCTGAGTCATGAGGGTTTAAGCACCTCAAGAAAAGAAAGGATCTCGAAAAAAATTTCTTTGAAAATCTATTTTAGGAATTTCTCATGGCAGTTAATTGTCAACGATTTCCTGGAAATGTCTTCGAAAATATTTTAAGAAATTTATTTTAAGATGTTTTCTAAGGATATTCTATTATTTTTAATGATTTTTTTTTTAAATATTAAAAAAAAAATCTTAAAATCTTCAGTTTCCTCAAAAGTTTTTTTAATGGTTGTCTTCAAATCTTTTAAAATCCCTTCTGTTTTTAAGAGGTTTTTTTAAGCTCTTCTGGATTTTTTTTTTGTCCAATGATTTTCAGGATTAAGAATCTTCTGATTTAGACAATTAGACCATTTTTAAGAATCGTATGATCTTTTGTTCAATCTTTTTATCAAGAACGTTCTAGAAATGTCTTGTGTGTGTCTTGTCTTGTGACATCACAGTGATGTGATGTGATAATTCCTACATCCCTGTGTAAGAGCTGTTACTATAGAAACAGTAAGAACCTTTTCTATAAACCTATGAATCGCGTTATAGCCGGAACTTTCCTTAGTGACTTAGTGTAATAAATAAAACTCTCATTAACACACACTCACTCACACACTCATTCATTAACACACACTCACTCACACACTCATTCATTAACACACACTCACTCACACACTCATTCATTAACACACACTCACTCACACACTCATTCATTAACACCCACTCACTCACACACTCATTCATTAACACCCACTCACTCACACACTCATTCATTAACACCCACTCACTCACACACTCATTCATTAAAACACTCACTCACTCACACACTCATTCAACTCACACACTCATTCATTAACACACACATTCAACTCACTCACTCATTCACACACTCATTCATTAACACACACTCACTCACACACTCATTCATTATCACACACTCACTCACACACTCATTCATTAACACACACTCACACACACACTCATTCATTAACACACTCACTCATTCACACACTCATTCATTATCACACACTCACTCACACACTCATTCATTAACACACTCACTCACTCACACACTCATTCATTAAAACACTCACTCACTCACACACTCATTCATTAAAACACTCACTCACTCACACACTCATTCAACTCACTCACTCATTCACACACTCATTCATTAACACACTCACTCACTCACACACTCATTCAACTCACTCACTCATTCACACACTCATTCATTAACACACACACACTCACTCACACACTCATTCATTAACACACACACATACACTCACTCACACTCTCATTAACTCCCTCATTCATTCACACATTCATTCATTAACACACACACACTCACACACACATTCATTAACACACACACACACACACACACTCACACACACATTCATTAACACTCACTCACTCACACACTCATTCATTAACACACACTCACTCACACACTCATTCATTAACACCCACTCACTCACACACTCATTCATTAAAACACTCACTCACTCACACACTCATTCAACTCACACACTCATTCATTAACACACACATTCAACTCACTCACTCATTCACACACTCATTCATTAACACACACTCACTCACACACTCATTCATTATCACACACTCACTCACACACTCATTCATTAACACACACTCACACACACACTCATTCATTAACACACTCACTCATTCACACACTCATTCATTATCACACACTCACTCACACACTCATTCATTAACACACTCACTCACTCACACACTCATTCATTAAAACACTCACTCACTCACACACTCATTCATTAAAACACTCACTCACTCACACACTCATTCAACTCACTCACTCATTCACACACTCATTCATTAACACACTCACTCACTCACACACTCATTCAACTCACTCACTCATTCACACACTCATTCATTAACACACACACACTCACTCACACACTCATTCATTAACACACACACATACACTCACTCACACTCTCATTAACTCCCTCATTCATTCACACATTCATTCATTAACACACACACACTCACACACACATTCATTAACACACACACACACACACACACACTCACACACACATTCATTAACACTCACTCACTCACTCACTCACTCACTCATTCATTAACACACACACACTCACTCAGTAAAACGAATATTGTACGCATTCTGACCAATCAGATTCGAGCATTCGTCCAGATATATAAATTTTTCATTTCTAATGAATCTATACATTTCCAGAACATTCCACATGAACGAATAGACGTCCCTCTGCCCCAGCCAATCGTATTCATTTTTTATTTATTTATCTAATTATTACAGAAATTCCGAGTGCAGCTTATCTTCATCTGACTTATTTGCAGTATATTATGTTAACCCAAGTGGAAACCAAACCCCCAAATCATCCCGATGACCAGAAATCCTCCTGACGGCTTCAGCCTGTGTTACGTGTGTGGTTTCTTTTCTCGCACGATTTTGTGATCTGTATCTGCCCTTTGTCAGAACTACAGAAAAAAAAAGGACCGTTCGTCTTTAGTGGGCGGGGCTGGTTTGATTGACTTGAGATTTGACAGATCTTGCCTGAGCCGAGGTGAATTCGTTTGAACTCTCAATAAACAACACGGCCGTAATGAACTCCACATGCCTCCGTGTGTGTATGCGTGTGGATGTGAGTAAGTGTGCCCGCCCGTGTGGTACCGGTGTGTATAGGAAAATGTCAGGCTGATCAAACCGCTCATCTCTACTGGGCCGCTGGCGTATGAAAGTGATACCCTGTCAGATTTACTGTGGAATAAATATTTGAATCAGCACTGCACTGCCATTATAATCACACGGAGCTCGCTCGGAGTTACTCCGACTCCTTCTGCTCTTCCCTCAGCCGCCTTTCAGACCAGACGTTTATTTATCAGAGCTCAGCCCACCTGCAGACGTCGACGACGGCGAAAATACGCTCTTTTTTTTTCTTCCTCCCTCGATCGCTACCTGATTCGGCTCATCAGCTAATCACAGAGCGCTTCACAAGTGGAATCAGGTGTGGACACGACACCAGCTCGTGATTGCAAATCCGTACGAACGTGCAGACTGGAGGTCGGAGTCGGTGTAAAACGTGCTCGCGTTTGTGTTTGTTTCGCAGGAACGGAACTCGAAACGGATCTCGTTTGTCAAAATTTGCTTGGAGATCGAAGTCAAAAATGTGGATTGGGTTCAAACAAACTACAGTCTCGATCTGCCATCTACTGCTCAGGCCTGAATCCTGAAGGTGTGAGAGTATAAAAGAACTTGCATGTTATGACCTTTTTGGCATCCCAGACTAATAATCACATTGTTTAATTACAAATTCTATCAAGCAGATATTTTTCAACCATTATTTCTGGCACTAACGATGCATCGTTTTCAAACCACGTGACGGTTAGATGCTAAGTGCATTTCATTGCCTTGTAACCCAAAGTAAGAATCTAATCTAATCTAATCTAATCTAATCTAATCCAAATAAAGAACTCCAGATGAATGGCTGTTTCTGAGGGGGTTTTTACACCTGGTTACTTCATGCGTTTTCTGTGATCCGATAGCTATCCGATGGTAAAAAGACCAGGTCTAAATGCCCCACAGATATAAATCCGATCGCTCAAACCCCTTCCTTCAGGAGGTGGTCTGGGACGCATTTCAGATGAAACTGGACAGGTGTAAATGCATGTTCAAACCACATATGCCAGCGCTGTACTCCTCCCAAACGGAAGTACGTCACTCACAGGTGACTCGCGAGTCATGCATCGCGCCAGAAACAAACAACATGGACGACACGCATGTGTCAAAATATATTTAAGTATATACACCAAAGCGTGTTCCATTTTAATTAAACCAGAAATGAGGTAAAATATATTTGCATATTGGGTAGGAGTAGAAAGATCGGATCGATATCCGATTCGCCGACACGTTTATGTGGCCTGATGTAAATGGAACAGTTTTAACAAATAGATAGCTATCGGATCAGAGAACACACACGAAGTGACAAGGTGTAAAAAGGCCCTAAGTGTCCCTAAAAAAGTGTCATGAGGTATACCTTATGGGGATGTGGTAGCCTAGCGGTTAAGGTGTTGGGCTACCAAACGGAAGGTCGTGAGTTCGATTCCTACATCCACCAAGCTGCCACTGCTGGGCCCCTGAGCAAGGCCCTTAACCATCAATTGCTAAGTTGTATAAAAATGAGATAAAATGTAAGTCACACTGGATAAGGGCGTCTGCTAAATGCTGTAAATGTAAGTAAATGGAAATGTAGGTATACAGGTTTTGTGAGGAGAGAGAGAGAGAGAGAGAGAGAGAGAGAGAGAGAGAGAGACACGGTGCCACACTTCTTTAATCGATCGTCACTAAAAGACTGTGTGACAGAATCAGACTGAGTGGAGATTGATGCTGTCATTGGAGTCAGAGTGAAGTATCATACACACTCTCAGTTATGAAATCATTATGACAGATGAGCGGTGGTGGAGCTAGCGTGTTAGCCTGCTGCGTGTTATTACTCATGTCACATGGTACACTGTGTTACAGATACACACACACACACACACGCGCGTATGCGATATTTACGGTAATACGGCTATGTGTCACCATATTCAACGACTTCGTTTAAAGTCCCATTTCATAGTGTTTACGATCCAAATGCCTACTTTTACAGCTGGTCTTGCTTCATGGGCTGTTTTTTTTTTTTCTTCTTCTTTATTTTTTTTGCTGATTCTCAATTTATTGTTTTTTATTGAATGTTTAGTGGAAAGAAAAAGAAAAAAACATTGCACAAAGCCCCAAGTTAAATGAATGAAGGAATTAACAAATAATTCCATCACATTTAAGAACGAAAGAAAGAAAGAAATATTTGATAAAAAAATAATAAATAAACAAATATTTTTATTTATTTATTTATTTATTTATTTACATAAATAAACAAATCTATATCCAAAAGAAATATTCAATAAAAGAAATAAATAAATAATGCTTTCTATATTATAGTATGTCTGTTCTAAGCTGTTATGAACGTGTTCAAGGTCTGGAAACGTTGTGGTTTTTATATTCTTCTTATTTTTTTCTGCTTTTATTTATTTATTTATTTATTTATTTATTTATCTTTTATTTTTTTAAATGTTTTAATTTTTTGACCCTCGATTTCTGAAGTCATTTGAGAGCCAAGTTAAATCTCTACAACCAACATAAAGTCATGGTAGAGCAAATGCATCACACTCACACCATGCTACTAGCACTTTTGTGTGTGTGTGTGTGTGTGTGTGTGTGTGTGTGTGTGTGTGTGTGTGTGTGTGTGTGTGTGTGTGTGTGTGTGTGTGTGTGTGTTACTTTAAAATTCTTAAAGCATCTTCCATTATGGCTTTGCTTTGGAACCCTGGGACCTAACAGTAATTTCCTCACCAAATGCTGCCTGACAAAGCTACATGCTCTCTCTCTCTCTCTCTCTCTCTCTCTCTCTCTCTCTCTCTCTCTCTCTCTCTCTCTCTCTCTCTCTCTCTCAGTGTTTTCTATCTTAGCCCTTACCTAAGTTGCCGGTGGCGTGCGTTCAATCATACATGCTCCGTTTATTCACTTAAGGAGCAAGTTTAAACAGAAGAGATTTATTTTACATTAGCGTAAAGGCACGGCCCGGAAGTTTAATGTGTTTTCGTGTGCGTTTTAATGTACATTTGATGCATCTCGGGTGCGGCTTTAATAAAATATTTAATGATGAAGAGGTGATGTGTCGCCTTAGCATAGCTTTATGGCCACAGGTTTAAAATAACGTCATATACCAGGAGACGAGGCTTTCACTGAGCGTTAATCAGGAGCGAACGTCCGGGTGATGGAACGTCAGAGTTTTGGGAAATAAGTGAAACCTACAGTACAGTAGGACGTCTTTCTGCGTTGTGATTGGTCACGATTTGAAAGAGCTCGCTTCAATACTGTATATGTTATGTAGAAAAAAGTACAATATCTGTATTATATACTGCAAAATTCCCGACACTTTCAGGCTTCCGTAATCGGATCAGCCGAATGAGCGAAAATCCCAGATTGTGTTTTATTGTATACGATGTTTATGTTTTATTAACATTTTGCTCATCAAATTTAAACGAACATACTGTTAAAATAATGGGAAATGATCCGTAAAGATCGCTGGTCCTCTGACGACCGTCAAATTCCAGCAAATTCGTTACAGTGTTTTGTTTCTCTAGCAACGACTGACTCAAAGGGACTTGAACGTAGCAGGCGCATCCCATAATTTAATTGGATTTATACCTCAAAATAATAATAATAATAATAATAATAATAATAATAGATACTTGTTACTACGGTGGCTTAGTGGTTAGCACGTTTGCCTCACACCTCCAGGGTTGGGGTTCGATTCCCGCCTCCACCTTGTGTGTGTGGAGTTTGCATGTTCTCCCTGTGCCTCGGGGGTTTCCTCCGGGTACTCCGGTTTCCTCCCCCGGTCCAAAGACATGCATGGTAGGTTGATTGGCATCCCTGGAAAATTGTCCATAGTGTGTGAGTGTGTGAGTGAATGAGAGTGTGTGTGTGCCCTGTGATGGGATGGCACTCCGTCCAGGGTGTATCCTGCCTCGATGCCCGATGACACCTGAGATAGGCACAGGCTCCCCGTGACCCGAGAAGTTCGGATAAAGCGGTAGAAAATGAATGAATGAATGAATGAATGTTACAATAGTGACGAATTTCCTGTAAGGAAAATTTCCATTTATTACCTGAAGGTCTTCAGTGTCAGTGCTTTATTATCGTCTTTAGGACAAGGACGAGTGTCTCTAGCTACTATAACGTAGGTAAGGTGTAAAGTAACAACAGGAACGTGTTTACAATGTTATAGAGTAACTGTAAATGTTTAAAGTGTACACGTTTGTGGTTTTTAACGTTAGCATCTTTGATTATTTTACCGCAAGTGTGTTAATCGGGATTTAAGGGAGAACATCAGCAGCTTATTATCTCAGATGTGCTCCTGTAATGCGTCCTGGTGACGGTGAAAAGTCCACGGAATGTTCAAGAAGCCTAACGCTGTTTAGTCACGTAACCATCACCTGATGTTAGCGTCGGTGTTCATGCTTCCTCGTCTCAGTGAACACATGGTTCATGCATTAATCAGCAGGGTGTGTGTGTGTGTGTGTGTGTGTGTGTGTGTGTGTGTGTGTGTGTGTGTGTGTGTGTGTGTGTGTGTGTGTGTGTGTGTGTGCTGCCAAGCCTCCGGTGTTGCTAACTGTGCCATTATCCAGCCTGTCGATGCTAAACAGATATGAAATGGTGCCACTTTATGTCACAAATTTTTATATTCAAGCCAGGTCGAGACAACAGAGCCATCTGTACAGCTTGTGTGTTATTTCACTCTCACACACACACACACACACACACACACACACACACACACACACACACACACACACACACACACACACACACACACACACACCATTAGAGTGAATGACACTCAGGTTCATGACAGGACCATCTTACACATATACACATATTTATATATTTTATACTTTTACACATATTAAAGTATTCATTCACTCACTCACTCACTTACTCACTCACTCACTTACACACTCACTTACA
>NC_062522.1:30647766-30650266 GCF_022655615.1 Tachysurus fulvidraco
CATATACATACACACACACACACACACATATACATACACATACATACACACACACATATATATATATATATATATATATACATACACACATGCACACACACACACACACACACACACAGACACACACACATACTGTACACACACACACACACATACACACACACACACACACACACACACACACACACACACAGACACACACATACTGTACACACACACACACACACACACACACACACACACACACCATCTCTCTTTACTTGCACTTTACCTTTTTTCCCCTCTTTTAATTTTTTTCTTTTTATATCTATTCCTTTCTTTCATTTTTCCTGTCCTGTCTCATGTCTTTCCTATTCTTTCCTTTTTTTCCTCCTCTCTTCTCCAGATCCTCTTCTTTTCATCTCTGTTTATTCTATTCATTCCTAGAATTTTCCCGTCATTTCTTTTCTTTTCCTTTTTTTTTTCTTTCTTCTTTTCTTGCCCTGCACTTTTTCTTCCCCCTCTTCTTTCATCTTCATTCCTTCCTTCTCTGTTTAGATGACCTCCACACATTAGTGCAGCTCTCTTAGGGAACATGTGTCATTGTAACTCAGACTCGTGTCCCCGTCTGTCCAGAGAGCCACCGAGGGGCCTCAGTCGATACAGTGGGGCCCGAGACATTACGGAGCCCACTAAAGTCCCACAGCGGTCCTACAGTAGTTCATTACTCTCTCTCTCTCTCTCTCTCTTCTTTCTGTCCCTCTCTGTCTCCTCTATCTGTCTCACACTTTTTCTTTCTCTTCTATCTCCTTCTATCCCTCTCTGTCTCTCTCTCTCCTCTGTCCTTTCCTCTCTTTCCAAAGACCCTCTCTTTCTTTCTCGGCCCCTTCTCACTCCCTCTCTTTCAGTTCCTCACTCTGTCTCTCTGTCCCTTTCTTCTCTCTCTTTCTGCCCCTCTCCGCTCTCTCTCTCTCTCTCTCTCTCTCTCTCTCTCTCTCTCTCTCTCTCTATTTATCTACATGACTTCTTTACCTGCTCTTCTAATTGAACTCACCTGATGCCCCTCTCTCTCTCTCTCTCTCTCTCTCACACACACACACACACACACACACACACACACACACACACACACACACACACACACACACACACACACACACACACACAATGTCAACATACCATATTTCTTTTCCTTCTTGCTTTTTTGTTTTTACATATTTTCCTTTTTTTTCTGAGATCCGAGTAGATAAATGAACACCAAGAAATCCGATACGTGGCAAAATGGAAAGACTGTGATGTGAATATCTATGATATGAACTTCGGAGCGTTTCGTTACGTACGGGATAAATGAACGTTCTCTGTATAAACACACACACACACACACACACACACACACACACACACACACACACACACACATTATGCACAAGCTAATTAGAAGAAAAAAACATTGCAATAATGCAAATGACTGCTGTTTGCCTCTTTGCCTTTGCTTCTCTATCACGCCCATCAAACTGAATTGCACACTCTATCACACACACACACACACACACACACACACACACACACACACACACACATGCTCACTTAATCTAACGTACCGAGTGAATTGACTTGTCACGTCTCCAATGAGCTGCTCGTGTGACCGTTTGCCCTCAGGTACAGCGGACAGTGAGCTCTGGGCGGCGGCCAAGCGCAGCATCTGTCCATCCGGATTGACCAATAAAAAGACACCATTCTCATAAACAACAATATTCAGACAAATGGAGAGCAATGAAGGACACATTCATATCCAAATCCACACACACACACACACACACACACACACACACACACACACACACACACACACATGACGAAGGTCACCGAGAGTCCCTTCGGCTAAGCCAATGCGGTAATTGTCTCTCTCTTGACAACTCTGCTGTGAAGACACTGAACACGACATGAGGGAGCTGCCGTGTGTGTGTGTGTGTGTGTGTGTGTGTGTGTGTGTGTGGGTATGATGTGAAACAATCAGGGATTTAAATAAATGATTCAAACACAAGAGGAAGGTAATGCCACTTATGCTATACTTCTCAAACTTCTCTCTGCCAGCGTGGTCTCTCTGGAGACGGCCGAGGACCTTCCCCTGTACTCACACACTCGTATCCATCACACGCCCTAATGATCCCCGGCTCTGATCCGGCAGCAGCACCGGCAATCTCAGTCCAGCGGTCGTAGGTGTGTGCGAGGGTCTCGAGAGTGCCACACTGGCCTAATGCGAATTTAATGACCTGATGCTGCTGAATAAATGACAGAGACGCCAGCTGAAGGTGACAGTCGCTCAGCTCCGGGGACTCGATTCTCCTCATGCTTTATTAAAGCGACCAGAGCAAAAAGCAGCCGTTCACACACATTTTATTAGGCCTAAAAAAGTTGCTCGGAAGAGATGAGCCGGAACCCGGTGACGCAAGGCGTCTCCACGGTGACGTCTTACAGTACTGACATGAAAAAATCGTAATGACAAGCAAAGGAAAATTCA
>NC_062522.1:30655266-30660266 GCF_022655615.1 Tachysurus fulvidraco
CTACACTACTCTATTCTACACTACGTTACTCTACTCTACTCTACACTACTCTACTCTACACTATTCTACTTTACTCTACACTACTCTACTCTACACTACACTATTCTACTTTACTCTACACTATTCTACACTGTTACTCTACTCTATTCTACACTACTCTACTCTATTCTACACTACTCTACTCTATTCTACTCTACTCTACATTACTCTACACTACTCTACTCTACACTACACTATTGTACACTACGTTACTCTACACTACTCTACTCTACTCTACACTACTCTACACTACTCTACTCTACACTACACTACACTACTCTACACTACTCTATTCTACACTACTCTACTCTACACTATTCTACTTTACTCTACATTACTCTACTCTACACTATTCTACTTTACTCTACATTACTCTACACTACTCTACACTACACTATTCTACACTACGTTACTCTACTCTACTCTATTCTACACTACTCTACACTATTCTACTTTACTCTACATTACTCTACTCTACACTACTCTATTCTACACTATGTTACTCTACTGTACTCTATTCTACACTACTCTACTCTACACTACGTTACTCTACACTACTCTACACTATGTTACTCTACTCTACTCTGCATTACGTTACTCTACACTACTCTACTCTACACTACACTACTCTACTCTACACTACACTACTCTACAGTACTCTTCTCTACATTACGTTACTCTACACTATTCTACAATACTTTATTCTATAATACTCTACTCTATTCTACACTACTCTACACTACACTACGTTACTGTACTTTACACTACGTTACTCTATTCTACACTACTCTACTCTACACTACGTTACTCTATTCTACACTACACTACTCTACACTACTTTACTCTACTCTTCTCTACTCTACATTACTCTACACTACTCTACACTACTCTACATTACTCTACTCTACATTACTCTACACTACACTACACTACTCTACACTACTCTACATTACTCTACTCTACACTACTCTACTTTACAATTCTCTACTCTACACTACTCTACTTTACAATTCTCTACTCTACACTACACTACTCTACACTACACTACTCTACACTACTCTACTCTACACTACTCTACTCTACAATTCTCTACTCTACTCTACACTACACTACTCTACACTACACTACACTACTCTACACTACTCTACTCTACAATTCTCTACTCTACACTACACTACTCTACACTACTCTACTCTACTCTACTCTACTCTACTCTACTCTACACTACTCTACTCTACAATTCTCTACTCTACTCTACACTACACTACTCTACACTACTCTACTCTACTCTACTCTACTCTACTCTACTCTACTCTACAATTCTCTACTCTACTCTACACTACACTACTCTACACTACTCTACTCTACACTACTCTACACTACTCTACTCTACACTACACTACTGTACACTACACTACTCTACACTACTCTACTCTACACTACACTACTCTACATTTCTCTACTCTACACTACACTACTCTACACTACTCTACTCTACTCTACTCTACTCTACTGTACACTACTCTACTCTACAATTCTCTACTCTACTCTACACTACACTACTCTACACTACTCTACTCTACTCTACACTACAATACCCTACTCTACTCTACACTACTCTACTCTACAATTCTGGACTTTGAAATTCCAGGTGTTCATCTGGAGCCGATTATCAGCCACAGACTCAAAGCAGAAAACCGCAGAATGATAAATTCGCTCACTTATCCGACGTCCGAATGAAATATGAGAGCAGATAATAATCAACATTCAGTCCTGCCATATGCTCACGTCGTCCTGCCAAGCGCTTAGGTACAAGGGCTTTGAGCGGTGAGCATCGAGGTGAGATTTTTTTTCTTCTTTTATTTAAGGTCTGAAATCTGAAAAGAAGGTTACGTCAAATCACATTTCCTTGACTGTGAGTCATCTCCAAAATACCGTCCTTGCCTACACGTCTGGATTGTTTATTTGAAATGATCATTAGACGGTGCTGATAAGTGGTTCAGGCTTGGTTGTAGAAGCTGACTGATTGCACCGAGTCACATCTGTTGGCTCGGCTCTCTAATTAAAGCTCCCAAACGCCTCTTTGTTCAGAAACACGGCCAGATTTTTTTCCCTAAATCATCCAAAGTTAGATTAGTATGATGACCTATAATTGTCCGAGTCTGATATTGTAACTATTTACATTCTTTTTCATTGTGTCTACTACAAAAAATCTTTTAAAAAAACAATGAGCAGCAATGAAATCAGTCAAAAGCATAAATAAAAACATTTAGTTCATAGGTTTAATGTATAATGAAGGATTTACAGTTTCCAGTCTTTTAGGAACATCCATCCATCATCCATCACTTCCTCCCTTTTCTATCCCAATTATCTTAAGCAAGGCCACATGGAGCGGACCGAGGGCACAAGATGGGCGACAACTACCCTGAACTTGGTGGTAACACATCACAGGGTGCAGTTACACACATGTCAATCAGCCTACAACACATATCTAAGAACACAGAGGGAACTATTTTTAGAATTTCACAATTTTTAATTTAATTAAGGAAATTATCTGTAATCAATTGAGTTATTTTTTTAATAATGTTTGTTTTTAAAATTATTATTATTATTATTATTATTATTATTATTATTGTTGTTGTTGTTGTATTATTATTATTAAATATAAAAATAGATAGATAGATAGATAGATAGATAGATAGATAGATAGATAGATAGATAGATAGATAGATAGATAGATAGATAGATATTATTTTTATTATTTATTTGTATTGTTTATTTTTATAATGTTTATTTTGAAAATGATTGTTGTTGTTGTTGTTGTTGTTGTTGTTTTAAACAATAGATAGATAGGAAAATGGTCTGAGCAATCTGACCGTCATTCTTAAGCGATATGTCAGTGTTTAATATGTAAAAGTCTTCGGGACGAAACTGTAGAAGAAGACGAAGGAATCTTGCAACGATGGAGAATGAGACTCAGCTTCGACGTCTGAGCGGAGAATAAACACTGTGTGTCAGGTCAGACATCAGGCATTGTTGTGTAGTGTTTGTGTCCTCATTGGCAGGCAGTGTAGCATTGTACTGTGTGGGGGGGACACACAGAGTGCCCTTCAAACGTTCTGTGTGAGTGTAGTCGTTGAGAGACGGTCCCTAAAGCAGCGTGTACGCCAACTCTCCAGCAGTAGCAGCATTAAGAGATTGGGTTTGTGAAATGCCGACAAAATGCCTCTTGGACATTTGCGCTGAAGGTAAACAAAACCGCTGGCAGCCGAGCCAATCCCCCTGCCCACGGCGCTGTCTTCAACAGGACAATGCCAGACAGACAGAGATGTAGAGAGAGAGAGAGAGAGAGAGAGAGAGAGAGAGAGAGAGAGAGAGGGACTCTGTAAGCTTTGTGCTACTTTGGAGATCTGGTTCCTTAAAAGGAGTTTGACTCAAGTGTGTGTTTGTGGTTTGTGTTTTGTTTTTGTTTTTTTCTTCCCTCTCTTCCCGAGATCTCTCTGCTCCATATTCCATCAGAGAAATTGTTGGCACCGTGCAGTCCAACTTGGCAAATTCATTAAGCGCTCAGTAAATTCATGAGTATTTACTGAGCTCCTCATTCAGGAAGACAGATACAGACTAAAGCTGCGTTCACATGGAATATTTGGATGTGTTGCTGCTTTGTCAGTTGTATAAGTGTTTGCCACACACACACACACACACACACACACACACACACACACACACACACACACACACACACACACTCTAACTTGGACTTGAAATGGACAAAACTGGAATTATATGCCATGAATTTACACAAACTCAGAATCTATAAAGTTCCAAATTGACACACATGACAAAAAGTTCTAGAAAAGTTATGTTTGGTTTGAAAGAAAAATGGCACATTTCTGAACATCCTGCGCTATGGGATTCAATCCTAGAAGCCCGTCCACCAAAACCCGTGATTCCGAGTCATGTACACTATTTGGGAATAATTTTACAAACCAAACAGATTTTTCCTTCGGTTTTTGCTCTATTTTGAGTAGATTCATGGTGTATTACATTCCTATTATGTCTGTTTTAGTTCCACACAAAAGGTAGAAAAGTTCAGGGGGTGAATACTTATGCAAAGCCGAAGAATGTAATTGTTCGAAATCGATGAATTTAATTTCATTTTACTTTATTTTTTTATTTTTTTTTAATTAGAATATGGATTTCGCTTGCGTGACATTGGTTGCGTATATATTTTGCCTCCTAAAACAGCACACACATGTTCACATGCTTCATCATGTGCGCTAGTGTTGATGAGGTTGGTATACGTTTAATTATGTGACACTAAGAGCTAAGAGGATGTGTCTCCTATGGGATAGCGTATACCTCGTTCATTGTGTGGTGTATCCATTTTAGGGCTTAGGGACAATCGAACAATAAAGTCGTTTGTAGACGATACCGCTTCTGTTTATGTACAGAAAACGCTATGAGGCTAATCAGTCGTGTATTTAATTGCGGTACCCAGGCAGCATGTAGTAAAGATACAAAAACAATTCTGACTCCAATTAGAACAAATAAAGAAACAACACGGCCGTGTTTTAAAGAAACAGGTAATCAAACCCGGCGAATTAAATGGAATAAATCTCCCGAGTGCTCTTATTCCTAGTGCCTGTGCCATGCGGTGCTAATAGCTAATAAATCTATGCTAACATAGCTTTCTATATCAACTCAGGGAAATTCATTTCATCTCTCGGAACCATAAAAGGACTCGTTCTGTCTGTCACGTATCCATCAGTTACTTATTTACTTACATGTAGAAGGACTTTAAAAGCATAGTGATGTCACTAAAGCGATTGTCTCAGCTCAGCCAATCAGATTCCTCCTAACTATACTGCAGCACGGGACAGGGCTAACTTTGAAAATATTAATCACAGCGGCATTAAAAAAAGTGACTGTGAGTCGTCCAGACGGCGTGACCGCTCGGC
>NC_062522.1:30665266-30717766 GCF_022655615.1 Tachysurus fulvidraco
ATTTCAGAATGACTTATACTGATTCTTTTATTCATAGTGACTCATACAAAATTTTTGATCCAGAATGACTCATACTGATCATTTGATTCAGAATGACTCATACTTGTTATTTGATTCAGAATGACTACTTCTGATTCTTTGACTCAGTATCACTTATACTGATTCTTTAATTCAAATCATACTGATTCTTTTATTCATAGTGACTCATACTAAATTTTTGATCCAGAATGACTCATACTGATCATTCGATTCAGAATGACTCACACC
Organism: Tachysurus fulvidraco; assembly: GCF_022655615.1. Taxonomy (NCBI): domain Eukaryota; kingdom Metazoa; phylum Chordata; class Actinopteri; order Siluriformes; family Bagridae; genus Tachysurus; species Tachysurus fulvidraco. The sequence goes on from NC_062522.1 coordinate 30,665,534, forward strand.
GATTCTTTGATTCATAATGACTCATTCTGATCTGCATGAAGAGGAATCTTTTTTTTTTAACGTCGCTCGAGTCTTAAATTAAAAGAATGTGAGGGGACGGATGTTTATAGCTGCTATTGTGTAAGTCTAGATGTTTTACGATGCTGGATGTTAGCAAAAACGGATAAAAAGAATCACACGTCTTTCGTTATCATTAATCGATATTGTCTCGTTGCTGTGGTGTAAGAGAATTAAAAGAATTCAACCTGGGAGCGCTAAGAGTAACTTCGGCCTCCTGTCAGGACGCAACGCACCGCTTCGTTGTTGATTATTTTCCCAGAACAGCGTGTCCTCGAGTACTTTACCTGAACGCTGAAATTATTTACAAGAAAATCACCTTAAATATAAAAAATGTTCTCAGACACATCAATTGTAAGTATGTTATTCTGTGGAAAATATTCTCACTGTGGAAAAAATTCTCGCTGTCAAACCCTAGCCAGCAGTGATATCTGTACATGACACACTCTCACACACACACACACACACACACACACACACACACACACACACACACACAGAGGGCCAGTTTTAAGTGTACAGGTCTGAAGCGAAACGGTTCCTGAGTCTTTCCTGTCGTAAACCCTTTTACCGTACAGTCAGACTTGAGCCATGTCAAAATTTCCCGTTCAACATACACTGATCCCAGAACAGCTCTTAACACCATACTGTCGCTTTAACCCCTCGGTAAATACTGACTCCCAATCAGCAGCTTGGTATCACACTGGAGTTGTATTCCACAAGGCTGAAACTGGGTCAGACAGGTGCCTCGGAGAACTGCTCCTAAATCTCTCTTTCTCTCTCTCTCTCTCTCTCTCTCTCTCTCTCTCTCTCTCTCTCTCTCTCTCTCTCTCTCTCTCTCTACCTTTCTTTCTAGCTCCCTCACTCTTCCTCTTCACACGGTGATAAATCCGTTAACTAACCCGTGCCCCGTGTAGCGCATGAGATGAGAACACGTGAGGAAGCCAATTAATACCCGGTCCAGAATTCTACATCTGTCCCCGAACAGAAAAGTAGATTTTCTCAGAAGTGTGTAAAGAGCTGGCTTCACTTTAACACAACAGATGGGTTTCAGAGTCCTCAAGTTCTCTCTCTCTCTCTCTCTCTCTCTCTCTCTCTCTCTCTCTCTCTCTCTCTCTCTCTCTCTCTCTCAATCCAATTCAGTTTAATTCATTGAGTTTTATTGGCATGACCGTTACAGCAGTTACAGTACTGCCAAATAAACTGGAAAAGAGAAAAAGGAAGAAATAAATACAGGAAGAATAAATAAACAGAACGATAAATCACTCAAGGCAAATGGTCATTCGGGGTTGTTTTTCTCTCTCTCTCTCTCTCTCTCTCTCTCTCTATCTCTGAGTCTCTCTATCTATCTCTTGCTCTCTATCTCTGACTCTCTCTCTCTCTATCTCTGACTCTCTCTCTCTTTCTCTCTCTCTCTCTCTTTCTCTCTCTCTTGCTCTCACTCTCTCTCTCTCTATCTCTATCTCTGACTCTCTCTCGCTCTCTGACTCTCTCGCTCTCTGTCTCTATCTCGCTCTCTCTCCCTCTCTCTCTCTCCTTCTCTCTCTCACTCTCTCTTTCTCTAGCTCTGACTCTCTCTGTTTATCTTTCTCTGTCTTCTCTCTCCATGTTTGTCTCTGTGTGTGTGTCTCTCTGTCACTATCTATTCATCTTTCTCTGTTGTCTCTCCTTTCAGTTGCTTTCTTCCTCTCTCTCTCTCTCTCTCTCTCTCTCTCTCTCTCTCTCTCTCTCTGACTCTCTGTCTCTTCTTTGTCTATCTCTCTTTGTGTGTGTGTCTCTCTCTCTCTGACTTTGTCTGTCTTTCTCTCTCTACCTCTCTCCAACTCTCTATCTGTCTGTCTATTTTCTCTCCTATCAGTCTCCCCCCCCTTTTAATTTCTTTCTTTCACTTTCTTCCTCTTTCTGTCTTGTAGCATTTATAACAGAAGGCAAATCTCACTGTTCTCTCCTATACATTTATTCGGTATCTCCGTCTCTCAGTCTCTCCATCTCGCTGCTCCAGGCTGCACATACTGTAGGGGGGGGGATCCAGATAAAAAAGTAATACTTCTCCATTATCCACAGCTTCTTTCATCATTATTCAAAAAAATCATTTTTAATATAACGAAGAGCCCCAATCATGTCAGGCTCTGGCTGGATCTGATGCTATCATAATTACAATTAGATTACATTATTGTAATCAGAGAAAGGGGCATCGTTAAGAGAAAGAACGTAAATTGCTTTAGTACTGAGCAAGCACCGAAATTGGAATTAATCTCCATTTAGGCCTCGTTCTCCTCTCTCACGGAGAAGCACAAAAGCCGACCGGGTTCTTCCAGGCCGTCGGGATGAATTAGAGAAAAAGTAGGAACTTTCTTTCCTTCTGACATGTAAGTTTTTTTTTTTTATTTGTGATGTTAGTTACATTAACATCAGGGCTTTCAGGCTTTGAACTGACTTCAGAGGGATTCATTACTTCTGTGATAAGAAGGAGTTTATAAGCATTTACTGTATTAGAGAGAGAGAGAGAGAGAGAGAGAGAGAGAGAGAGAGAGAGGCTGTCTCTCTGTTCACTCGCTTTTCAAGGTAAAATTTCAGCTAACTTTAGGCTAAAAATTGGTCACATAGCTTAATTATTTTTCTCCGTGTTTGACTCCGCCCACACCTTTGGGCTGCGTTGTTTCCCTATGCGTGTTAATGTTCCGTGCTTGATTACTACACTTAAGCCCTATTCGGACGGGATTAGTTTTACGTGGGGACGTGGGGGTAAAGTAATTATTACCAGAGCTTCTCTGTGATTTTAGTCCCGTCCGAATGTGCCATCTCGGTAATCATTACGTCAGTATCATTATGTCAGTAAAGATTACGGCGACTTTTACCTTCTGTAAAAAGGCCCGGAAAAATTACCTCAGGTGATACTAATCCCGTCCGAATAGACCCGCTGTAAATATGTACGGTAAAATTCCGTCATTTCCTGTTTAAAAGTAGTTTTTGGCACGTTTTGCAAGCATGGAGGCGCTTGAAACAGGAAGCGACGTCATACGCACACGACGACAAGGAGGTTACTGTGGTGCGTAAAGCGAGTTACCCCTCCCACTTCTGCTAGTTTTACTGAGATGTCTTGTCCCGTGCGAATTGGACAATTAATATTACAGACGTCCTGAGGTAAAATTGCATTACTCCACGTCCCCACGTAAAACTAGTCCCGTCCCAATAGGGCTTTAGTTCCTTTGTCTTTTATTGTGAAGTATTTCCACCGAGCCTTGTTTTCTTCCCCTGTTTGTTGTGCTATGATTTTGATCACAAATGATGCTTTTGTTATATTTCTTGTCTGTAACGTCTGTTTTAAACCAAGATGGCGAGCCAAACTGAGTACACGCCATGTCACGTTACGCGTCACACATCCACCGCGAGTGCGATAACGCAGGATGTGAACTTAGGTAATTAAACAAATCAGTGGATTTGCTGGAATTAAGGTTTTAGCTCTTGATCGTAATTATTGCTTGTGCTTACTCTCTGGATGATGCTCATTACTCCAGCGCCTCTGACGACTGTGTACAACTGACGTGACGGAGGATTGTATGTTTTAATTTTTTAACTGGTAGAAATTTCTTCTGCCTCGCTGACTGTTTCTTTTGAACTTTCAAACATTATAACATATTCTAATATGTTTTAAACAAACGTCTTGTCTTTTTTCGCTAATGCCGTAATCGTTATATATCTGAATTTGTTTTTAATTTAATGATGTGGAATGTCTGAGAAACATATTAGCACTTTCTAATATATATATATACAGTGGAGTTAAACTTACAGCTTTAAAGGAGACTCCTTCCATAAAATATGAAATTAACATCTCATGGAAATTTTCATAGTATCACCAAAGATATACATTATTTTAAACGAATTAACATCGATCGTCCACCGAGATCCTGTGCGAGTTGTTACTATGGAAACGATATCCGGGATCATATTTGGGACTTGAACATCTCAGGACATTCCGGAGTTTTTCCTTGTCACTGTTGCCTCAGGCTTACTCAATAAGGATAAAGAGAAATTTAATTTTAAATGAAATCAAATCATTTTAAATTAAATAATGATCTGATTTTTAAATATTTCTCTAAAGCTGCTTTACGACTATGTCCATTGGTGATATACAAATCAAATGAAAGAGAATCGAATAGAATTAAAAGTCTCTGTGCTCTCTGACACTTTCTTTTCTACCTGAGCAGATCCGTTATTTTTCTGAAACGTCACTATTAGAACCGTTCTCTAAACGGCCCGGACAGCTCGGCACTAACTCGCCGATTACTTTCTCCATTTCCTCCTTTTCAGCAATTCACACTTTACTCTCTTTTCTGTTTTTTTTTTTTACAAGCGATCTAAGATTAATGTGTCTGTCTGTAAATTACACACTGAGTGCTCGTTTATCAGGTCACAGCATCCTCCTTTACACTTTAGCAGACTCTCCAAAAAAAAAAAAAAAAAAAAAACCTTAAGACTACTATGATGAGCTTCCTTTCTTTTCAGGTTGAAAAAGTTTTATAACGTTTGTATCTATAACAGTTTTATCTGCAAACCTTATAGAGAATGTATCGAACAATACGCTATAACAGGAAACTGTTACTAAAGATAATTAGAGACGGTCATTAATCAGAAAAGGCAAGACATGGGACTCTCGTTAATAACATACGACCAGGCTTTTGTTTAAATGACATAACGGAGCTCTAGGTATCAGGATACACTGTAGTGTTGGAATATAATACCTGAAACTCAAAGGTCTGTCTTTAAATATACAACAAGAGACTGTTTTTAACGTCATAACAAAAGACTTTCAGTAAGGACATAAGAGACTGTCATTAGTGATATAGGAGACTGTCATTAGTAATATAACAAGAGACTATATTTAATGACATAGGAGAGTGTCATTAATGATATACTAGACTGTCATTATTGATATAACAAGAGAATTTTAGTATTTTCATAAAACACTGTCAATAATGATGTAAGAGACTCTTATTAATGACATAATAAGAGAGTGTCATTAATGGTATAAGAGACTGTCAATAATAATATGAGATTATCATTAATGATATAAGAGACTGTCATTAAGGATATAACAAGACACTGTCATTAATGATATAAGAGACTGTTGTTAAGGATATACTGTAACAAGACACTGTCATTAATGATATAACAAACTGTTATTAATGAAATACGAGACTGTCATTACTGATATAAGAGACTTGAATTAATGATATAGGAGACTGTCATTAATGATGTAAGAGATTGTCATTAATAAGAGAGTTATTAATGACATGAGAGTGTCATTTAGGATATAACAAGACACTGTCATTAATGATATAAGAGACAGTCATTAAGGATATAACAAGACACTGTCATTAATGATATAAGAGACAGTCATTAAGGATATAACAAGACACTGTCATTAATGATATAAGAGACAGTCATTAAGGATATAAAAAGACACTGTCATTAATGATATAAGAGACTGTCATTAAGGATGTAACAAGACACTGTCATTACTGATATAAGAGACTGTCATTAATAATATGAGATTATCGTTAATGATATAACAGACTGTTATTAATGAAATACGAGACTGTCATTACTGATATAAGAGACTTGAATTAATGATATAGGAGACTGTCATTAATGATGTAAGAGATTGTCATTAATAAGAGAGAGTCATTAATGATATGAGAGTGTCATTACGGATATAACAAGACACTGTCATTAATGATATAAGTGGCTGTCATTAATAACATAACAAGAGACTGTCTTTAAGGAGATATGAGAATTTTTGTAATAACAAAAGTAATAACATTGTAATAACATTTGTAATAACATTAGTGTTATTTAATTGTTAAAACGACTTTACCACAATTCGTACACAACCTGTTGAAACACGACATGACGTGCTGTAATACTAATGGTGGCATGATGTGATTCTGACATGAGCAGAGTTACTGTTACCACCCAGATGTTGCTTGTTTTCCATAAACAGCATGTCCATAAGTGGTGTATTCCTCGACTACCGCAGCAATTTGCCAATGATTATAATTTCTACTTATTAAAGATCCCAACATTGTATTTGTTGTCTGACCGTAGTTACATTTAATGTGGAACGCCAATGTGTGTGTGTGTGTGTGTGTGTGTGTGTGTGTGTGTGTGTGTGTGTGTGTGTGTGTTTCCTGGCCTTTGTCCTGCTGCTGACTTTGTGACAGAGCGCTACACTGCATGACAGGCCAGCGTAATTAAAGTTCCAATCATTTACCAAACTCGGTTCCGCCCGGCATCAGACCTGCAGCACGCGGCTCCAGTATTGATTTCCACCAATACGATCCGAGCAGTAGGCCATAGAGAGAGAGATATAGAGGGAAAAAAAGGAGAGAGAGAGAGAGAGAGAGAGAGAGAGAGAGAGAGAGAGAGAGAGAGAGAGAGAGAGAATGAGCATTTTAATCACTTTCTATAGTGCAATAATGAGTGTGTTAATGCAATCATGTAATCTGTCTGATGATGAAAATACAGAGCAATCCTAAGTTTAGTCTGGGTCACCAAGACCTTAATTTTTCTTCTTCATCATCATCATCATCATATTGCATTACTGCTATTAAAATCAGGCTTAGTAATTTTCCAATAAACTAGCACTAATTAAAGTTTAAGGAAAAATGAAGAAAACACTGCTGCTGTATTTTTTTTTTTTTAATCCATTTCCAATAGCACTACTATTACAGCTCCTAACACCGACATTAGACACTGTAATATATTGTAGCCCTGATATAAGAATCCTTTTAAAATAGACTATTATGGCAACTCATTGGAGATCAGATATCTATAGCGACCTGCTAGTAAAAGCACAGTGCCATAAATTCTCGATTCTGATTGGACGGCAGCTCTTACAGTAGGGAAGTAAGGTTTCTTTTAATGTTCTAATACATTATCGTTTCCATTGTAACGATTAAAAAAAAGCTTAAAGAAAAAAAAGATATATAAAGATATATGAATAAGAATATACTTCTTCGATGAGATGCTTATTTTCAGTATTTTATTTTCATTGTTAAAAAATGCCATAAATAAATAAATAAATAAATAAATAAATAAATAAAGTAATAAGTTGATTATGAATAATTGAGGTACATTTCATATTTAAAATAGTTTTTTTTTTTTTTTCAATATAATATTATGCTATTTTGTTCTATATTTGAGTTTTTGCCGGACAACCCGAACTGGTGATAGAAAGGAGGTTTTTTGGGAGTCAAATTACTGAACTGATTCAATTGATCTGATTCATTGAAAAGATCCAGAATTCCCAACTCTACTATTTGGCTCAGGAGAACGACGAAATGAAGGTGTACATTAAATATTTATGCAAAAAAATAAATAAAAAGGATTTGGAGAAAGCCCATTTTGGCATGTCGAGGTGTTATAGCAGCGCTCGTTACTCTGAGATTACTCTGTCAGATCCTGGACTCGTACGGAGCTCCACACGTCTCCTCCTCGAGTCTGTCAGGGAGTGAAGCTCGCACCTAGCAGGCAGACTGAGTATAAAACCGTCACCGCTTTCTCCTGGAGGAACTGCGGATTATTTCCAGAGCTAATACCTGTAGAGCTCAAAAGCCTGAGGGATGGGATTACGGCAAACTGGCATTCCTAATGTCTGACACACTAATCACAGGAAAGAGAGAGTGAGAGTGGGAGAGAGAGAGAGAGAGAGAGAGAGAGAGAGAGAGAGAGAGAGAGAGAGAGAGAGAGAGAGAGAGAGAGAGAGATTTCTAAAGTCGTACAACTGCAACCTGCTGAACGACAATAACACATTGTGGGCAAAGGAGGAGCGATTTGTAAGGATCACAGGAGGACTGATGAGGTTTCAACGCTCAGCACAGGTTGTGACAAGCACACTCACACACACACACACACACACACACACACACACACACACACACACAAGATGTATGTCAGTGAGCTGATAATTCTACTTCAATCTGAGGAGCTCAGAAATCTCTACAGGATCCTGGGAAGATGTAAAGCAGGCTGAAAAGAAAGCAGTGAAAAGAATGTGATGATGGTGTGTGTGTGTGTGTGTGTGTGTGTGTGTGTGTGTGTGTGTGTGTGTGTGTGTGTGTGTGTGTGTGTGTGTGTTAGAAGTAAGTGTAGTGCTTTAGAGCTTTTAAGTCTGTTTAAACACATTGCTTAACTCGCATGTCCATTTTTTTTACCTGATCTCAGGCAAAATTTTGAAGTATTAGAGCAGGATTTTTTATTTATTTATTTATCTATTTATTTATTTATTTCAGGGATTTTTTTTTTTTTTTTTGGACTTAAGTTGCAAGACGTTATTAAGTTTGAACACTATCCCTGCCTCAATATTTACCCTTTCCTTTTCCCTATGAAGAATTGCTAATTCTCTATATATTTATTTTATATTTTCACTCGTACGTTTCTGATTCATACATTTGAAATCATTTTTATTCATTTTTATTCTTTTATAAAAAAATAGATATATTTTTTATACTTTCCGTATACGTTGTTATCGACACCTTCTCGTGCGGAGAATGGAAATCGAGGACTGCTTGGTGAAGGTCGGTGTTGTTTCGGTCACATGGTTAGTGTTTGAAAAAGAAATTAAAATAAAATAAAGATAAAGATGAGTGTAAAGTGGTGTGAGGGCGGGGCTTGACGAGGAAGAGGGAGAGGGAACGGGGTGAAAGGGGAAGATTATGACCCATGTGAACACACAGAGGGCAAAAGCTCAGTGCATCTGCTCACATGGTGCACACACACACACACACACGTCCAGCAGCACAGATGAGACATGTCTTCAGGATACACCAAGAGAGAACTTCAGTCTTGCATCCTCGTGAGGCTGCATATGGTCTTCTGTCTCTCTCTGCCCTTCTTTTCCACACACACACACACACACACACACACACACACACACACACACACACACACACACACACACCTCAGGCTACACACTTGAGAGAAAGAATGCTCTTCTTCACGTACATTCCTGCATATGCCACTGATTACGTCTCCATCTTTATCTTCATCTGCAGTGCTGCCGTATAGACGATCACGCTCTCCGCCGCAGGCTTCTTTAACACTGCTTCCGTCCTGTACACTTCACTGAAGTGTGTAAAATTAAACACATCACATGCCTGAAGTCAGAGGAAACTGCACAGGGCATTTCTCCTGGCATCTTTTTGCTTTTCTTTCTCACCATTATGTTACCCGGGCGCCATTATAAAGATTCGGAAATGAACAAAAACAGTTTTGTAAAATATAAATATATTAATATAAGTTAATTGGTGTAAAATGTAGCCTTGAATATAAACTTAAATTAGTTGAAAGTTTAAAATAAAAAAAAATAATAATAGTCAAAAATGAATTATATATATATACACATTAATTTTAATACAGGCTAAATTACAATATATATTGTTTTGTTTTGTAATTAAATGATCTCTTGGTGAACTAGAAACTGACTCCTTTTTTTTCTTTTTTCTTTTTTTTTGCAGAGTAGAAAGCGTAGTGGAGTGTATTTGTCTTTGACAAAAATAAATAAATAAATAAATCGCGGGGCGGATTAACACCAGAAACACTCCCACGTTTGATTCAATTTCCATCTGCTGTAGCTTAGCTGGAATGATTACGGGTGTATCTGCAGGATTGGATAATTCCTGTGTGGAGAGAAAGCTTACACCTGCTCGGGAGAATTAAGCTGAAGTCTTAATGAACATTTAGAGCCGTCAAGCACAGCAGATAACCTGCACCTTGTAGAACCTGCACATCCGCTCCAATGCTTAATTCCAGCTGAGACACTCCAACACACACACACACACACACACACACACACACACACACACACACACACACACACACACACACACACACACACACACACACATATACACACACACACACACACACACACATACACACACACACACACACACACATATGCGCACACACACACACACACACACACACACCTACTAATCCACACACACACACACTCACCCACACACACATACGCGCACACACACATACACACACACACACACACACACACACACACACACACACACACACACACACACACCTGTATTCGAGAGAATGAGAGAATGAATGAAAACTAGAAATTCAGCTGTCAACAGTCAGACGTAACAAAAAGCGGATAAAAGTATGAATATAAATATCTTTAATGTTGGCAAATTGCTGTGGTATAAAAAGAAAAAAAATGTTAAGATGTGCTGTTATTGTTATGGTAAATTCTACGTGTTTGTGAATTTTCTGCATTTTTTCTCCCCCTTCTCAGCTTTTATGACTTTTTTATACACAATTGAGGCCTAAGCAGTTCGGCGCCACTCGTTTTTCACTTGATGTAGGTAGCAAAAAAAAAACGTACAAATGGGTGAAATGTATAGTGTATTTTATTTATTTATTTATTTGTTTATTTATTTATTTATTTATTTATTTATTTATTTATTTATTTTCATGTAAGACATGTTAGAGACCCAGCTGAAATGTGATGTCGGTGAGAAAGACGCCTGCCTCTGTTTCCTCTCCTGCTTTCCTCCACTCCAGTCTTCACCCCTCCTTTCTTCCACTCGGCTGCGTTCTGGAGCGTCAGGCGGGGGAGTGATGAGGCTCCACGCTAAAGACAGTTAGCGGATGTTAACTTCCTACTGTGAGAATTTCTCCAGGTCGAATGGGAAGCGTTCCACTAATCATCCGCGCCAGGAAAATACCAGCTGCGGCCTGTGCCAGGATGATCGCTCTCTCAGACCTCTTACCGCGCCGCACGCTAAATGAAAAATCTGCCGTAGCCCCGGGGAGACGGGCCGAGCCGATGAGCGCGCGGGGTGTTTACGTAGACGCTGCGACGCAGAGCCCTGAACAGGTTTTCTCCTCCGCTGTTATTGTGCAAAAAAAGAAAGAAAAAGCAATCACAGAAGCCATTAGGTTCAAAAGAGGGGGAAAAAAACAGAACAGGGTAGAAAACAGTAAGAAGTGCGAAAAAGATCAATGTATTTACACGTTTCATTTGCGGTGAGCTCTTAGAGGCTCATTAATTTAACGCAACTCCAGAACTTCTGTCCCTGAATTGTTTCAACCTCTCCTCTCCTGTCAGACACCCACAGAGCCGTGCGCAATTACAGTACATATTACAAGCAGCAAAGAGGAAGAAATTCCCAAGATGCCATATGTTGCTCGATGGCTCGTGCCTACTGTTTCATCAAAAACTGAAAAGCCAAACTCATCAGAGAACAGAGGTAGGAACGTGTGTGTGTGTGTGTGTGTGTGTGTGTGTGTGTGTGTGTGGGTGGGTGTGGGTGTGGGTGTGGGTGTGTACTGTAATAGATCTCTATTTGGACGCTGGATGGAAGCTCTGGCAATAAGAAAGCCGCACACAGTCAGACGGGTCTAACAAGGGCAATGAATTTAGACCCATTAGACCTCTGAGCCTCATAACGACCAATCAGCTCCATCGGTTCATCGCAAAGGGGGGTACAGGAACAATTAAAATCTTACACACACACACAGAGAGAGAGAGAAAAACAACACACTGATTTATCTCTTGAACTGTTTTACACTGGACAAATTGTTTTTGTTTGTTTTTTTTCCAATGGTGTTACAGAAATGTAAAAAAAAAAAAATGAAAAAATGTCAACAGGAAATAAAAAGACGAATCTATTCCACCGATCGATGACAAGACAGCTAAACGCTAGCTCCGCTAATCTGTGTCCTTCGGTTTGTTATACATTTATAACTACTTACTTTTCCCATTTCTACAATTGTATAATTAGTTAAACCCTAAGAGTTTTTTTTTTTTTCGGACAAATAGCTAGCTTAAAGGTTTTTCTAAAGGTTCTTGGTTGGTTCCTTCTTAAATAATGACATTACAGAAGGTGGATGTGTTCATATTGAACTTTAGAGGTTTGGTGTCCAATCAAGGATGTATTTTTATCTCATACCCAAGAGTACTGTCAGGACTCAACCCGGACTTTTGGCCACGTGCTGTTTTTGTTTATCTTCTTCGTCACGTGTCTGCCCCGCCTTCGTCTGCCCCTCCCTGTCTTCACAACTGATCCTTATTGTGTCATCGTGTCTTTTTATATTTAAGTGAGCCGCGTTGCCGGGTGCAGCGCGGAATCATTAGTTACGTTTACCCCTCGTCATGTCTAGTCTTTGTTAAGTGTCTTCATTTGTACTGCTTTTGTTATCGTCTTTATGTCGTTGTCTTTATCATTTATTAAACCCCTTTCCTTTGAAGCTATCCTGCATACGGGTCTGTCTCCATCCTCTTCCGGTTGTGACAAGTACTTATGGACCATGCCCAAGAGTCCAGGGGGATGTCTCAGGTTCCTCATGTTCCTCAGGTTCCTCTCAAATCCCTGGTCATATGAGCAGGATTTTTCTTCTGGCTTGTTCATTAGGGATCTGCCCAAAGTAACCTACCAATACAATTGAATGGAACATCTGGTCTAAGGCCATTCCTCCATCTAAAAGGCTCTAGAAACATTTGTGAGCAGAAGTCATCAAAGAAAACTCCATTTTGCCATTGTTCGACACAAATCAGTACTTTTTTTTTTTCATCCAGAGCGAGTTAAGCTTATCCCTTTGGTTACGGTCAATCTTTCCAGCAAACACCAAGAAAAGCAAAGGTGGTGTTTAGGTTTAGGAATGAAACCAGTGCCAGGGATGAGGTTATCGGCACCAGAGACAATAAAGGAGCTCAGCCTTGTGATAGCGCTAAAGCTAATTCTCAGAATGGGATTGATATTTAAAGAAAAAAAAAAAAAAAGAAAAAAAAAACAGTGACACTTTGAATAAGTCCATCCGTCGTCTTGTTGACCAAACACAGGGTGCAGGATGGTGGTGCTTTAAATCCAGTTGGCCCCCAAAGTGTAACATAATCTAGAGCTTTCTCTGAGAGCTTTCTCTCTCTCTCTCTCTCTCTCTCTCTCTCTCTCTCTCTCTCTCTCTCTCTCTCTCTCTCTCTTGATGATAAGAACACCAACTCTTATGGAAGAGATGGGCTTTAGCTGCTATTCTTCTACTCCACCATCATTCTCTGACTCGGTTTATCACCCTACCTGTCTCGCAGACCTATTAAAGATTAAGGTCACTAGCAGTCGAAAGCTGCTCGGTGCCTTAAACATTTTTAAAATTCATAAGTCAAGAAGCTTAGGCTTTCTCAGCGCAAGTCTTCGGAACAATGAGAGTGAGGATACAACGTAGAAGAATCGCTGACAGCAGGATTTTTTTTCCCTTTTGCCAATCCTAAATATTCACGCAGTTTGACAAGCCGGAGATTCTGATGAACACAAATCCAATCCAATCAAATCACAGTCATATGTCTGATCAGAGCCAGGCATAATGCGTCGCACAGAATAAAGAATAAATCTTTTCTGAGCAGGTCGAGAAAGGGGGCATGCAGTCTGTTGTTTATGTTTATGGCATTCAGCAGATGTCTTTATCCAGAGTGACTTACATTCTATCTCGTTTTTTATAACTGAGCAACTCAGGATTGAGGCCCTAGATCAGGGGTCCAGCTGTGGCAGCTTGGTGGACCTGGGATGCAAGCTCATGTCCAAGACCACAACCACTAAGCCACCACAGTAGCCAACTACTAGGGAACCAGTAGGCTAACACTAGGCCACCCCCCACAACCCATGTTTATATTTTAAGGAATGAGTCTCCAATGCACGCACGTTGCAACACTGAATCTTTCTGAGTCTGATTAGTTTGTAAAACAACAGAGCAAAAACAACATTTCCCACAATTCTCACAGTAGCCACATGGACACCATTAGGCACCCACTAAGCCTCCAATAGGCCACCACTAGGCCATCACTAGGCACCCACTAGGCCATCACTAGGCACCCACTAGGCCATCACTAGGCAACCACTAGGCCATCACTAGGCAACCACTAGGCCACCACTAGGCCATCACTAGGCAACCACTAGGCCATCACTAGGCAACCACTAAGCCTCCACTAGGCCTCCACTAGGCAAGCACTAAGCCTCCACTAGGCCATCACTAGGCACCCACTAGGCCATCACTAGGCAACCACTAGGCCATCACTAGGCAACCACTAGGCCATCACTAGGCAACCACTAAGCCTCCACTAGGCAACCACTAGGCAACCACTAAGCCTCCACTAGGCAACCACTAAGCCTCCACTAGGCAAGCACTAAGCCTCCACTAGGCCTCCACTAGGCAAGCACTAAGCCTCCACTAGGCTTCCACTAGGCAAGCACTAAGCCTCCACTAGGCAACCACTAGGCAACCACTAAGCCTCCACTAGGCAAGCGCTAAGCCTCCACTAGGCCTCCACTAGGCAAGCACTAAGCCTCCACTAGGCCATCACTAGGCAACCACTGGCCATCACTAGGCAACCACTAGGCAACCACTAGACCACCACTAGACCACCAATAAGCCTCCACAAGGCAACCACTAGACCACCACTAAGCCTCGACTAGGCAACCACTAGGGAACCACAAGGCTAACACTAGGCTAACACTATGCCCCCCCCCGACCCTGCCCCCCCCCCCCACCCGCACTTTGCAACACCGAATCTTTCTGAGTCTGATTAGTTCGTTAAAAAACAGATAAAAAAAATAAAAAATTTCCCACAATTCTCACAACAGCCACACGGACAAATCCTAGACGGCTCCTTTTCTGATCGTCTCCACCATTCAGGATGCGCTGTTACCGAAAACATCCCTCTTTATCATTGATTATTTTCTTTAAAAAGAGGTTTATCGCTGCGTTACAATGACGACACGGCTCCAGTGAATCGAACAAAAAAAAAAAAACAACAGAGCATGCCTCTGCTCGTTTGTCATTCTGCCAGATGTAACCTCACAAATTGGATTGATTTACACATCGCAAGGTTCCCCTTCTCGAGCGAAGAACCACCGTAGCCTAGTTTTCCATCTGCACCATGCTGACACACAAACATACACGTGTCAGGGTCGTACGCTACTGCTCAGCCCCATCCCGCCATGTCTCTTTGAAGAAGAGGAGCATATGTAAGTTAATGGGCCGTAATGGAGTGTTTATCCAGGAGAAACCTCAGGTTAAAGGCAAGCTGGAGATCAGGATTTATCCGAGCGAGCGCACGCTGCCTTCATTAAAGAGCACATCTGGACGCGTCGAGCAGACGGATGGGCCAGGAGAAGATTCTCTACAGCCATCACACTATCAGAGTGAGTGAACCACACACACACACACACACACACACACACACACCCATATGTCATGTTCATTGTACACGGAGCATGATCAGGCATCATTTTCTTGTTACACAACATGTTGCACAAACCTTTAGTATCTTTTATCTTTTACACCCAAAATGGAGATTATGATGATTTTGTTGAGAAACAATCTCAAATCTCATGTTTGTGCTTTGTTAACATGAATATATATATATATAAATAAATACTTTATACTCCTTATATGTGTGGTGGCGTGGGAAAAACCTTCACATGCTGAAACATTTCCGGTACACAGACACTCTGTGATTTTTCGATCTTACGATGGATGATATGACAAAGTAATAAAAACATTTTAAATTTCAGTGATCGGGCGATACTTTGGGCTCCTGCCTTGCCGCCTTGTGAGATGCCTCGCCTCGGTCTCGCTAGCGATCGACAGAATGCAGTTGTCTCAGGGATAGAGTGCGCGTTTTATTCTTCCGACATGTAGATACAGTATCAACAACTTAACGCTGTTGGACTATGCAGACGTCTGACAGAATCTCAGCGAGAACGATACGATACGATACGATACGATACGATACGATATGATACGATACGATACGATACAATACGATACGATACAATACGATAGCATCACTGTTAAAGTTTTTATAGATTTTTTTTTATAAATCACTGAACACTACTCCATACTGATCACCGTTCCTTAAGACTCCTGGGTACGACAGGTCATGGTTTGAAACGTGGTAACCACGGTTCATGGTTATTTTCGAGTGAACTTGATTGGAACTTGATTGGAATTGAACACTACACTATGTTAGTTAGCTATCCACAAACTTGATCTAATTATACTGTAGCTTGCAAGGTTTTAGACACCTTTAACCTGACTGGGGTTTGTTTTACAAAATATATTTACGTGAGGTTTTATAGAGTCGAAGAACGACGAGCATTTCGATGGGTTTTCCCAGATCTACCATCCTCGTACGTATCTACTCGCGATTCTTCTTCAAAAAGGATTTGAACGATTGTCAGAAGAGCTACGAAAGCCACCTCCAAGAAAAAAAATGAACGAACATATAATTAGATCTTGGTTCTATCTGGAATGAACACACACGTTGATATAAGTTGAACTGAACCTGTGGTAAAAGGAAACAATGATGTCACACAAACACACACACAGACTTTTGTTAACTTTGAAATGTGTGTATATAAAATCTACTTGTTTTACTCAAACTTCATGCAAAACAGCTGGAAGGACGGAGTGTAGTGGTGATTTACTACATGTGCACACACACACACACACACACACACACATCACAGCTTTTTCTACCCTAAAGAAACCTGGATTCTATTATAATCCCACCAGCAGCAAATATTTACTCACGGCATTATTGCGCTCTCTGCGGCTCGGTGATGAGATTAGGGCGGGCGAGTGAACTGTTAGTATTAACACTTTTTCTGTATTTTATTCCTAAACACACCGGGATAAATAGTGGCATTGTAGAGTAAACTAAGCATTCAGCAACTCCTTTCTCCGCTCCGTATTGTTATACACGGCCGAGGCATTACAGAGAGCGCGGGGCATCACGGCCCACACACAATACACACAATACACACAAAACACACGATTCACTCTGCATAATAAAATCATGCGAATGCTGTAGGTATAGATTCTAAGCATTGCGTTAGGATATTTGGTGCGAGTTTGTTCTGTTTGTTTATGCATTTTTTATTATTCTCTGGTTAATACTGTAGGTCAATGCTCTAGAAATAAAAGAAAAACGAATCAAACGTTCGAGGGAGGGGGGGGGGTTATCGATAAACCTCGTCATGAAGGAGAGTTAACAGAAAATCTTGTGGATGGAAAAAATGGCTTATGTTTTATTTAAAATCACATCCAGAAGTGTTGCTTTAGCTCCGAAACAAGAACAATTTGTCAATTCTTCAAATTGTAATTAATTATCTTTTTTTAAAAGAATTAAATAATTAAAAGAGGAATATGGCATTTTTATTATTTTTATTTCATATATATATATATATATATATATATATATATATATATATATATATATATATATATATATACATATATATTACAGTGTTATTTATTTATTTGTTTGTTTGTTTGTTTGTTTGTTTGTTTGTTTATTATTTTCAGGAGTGTTATGCTTACCGTATACAATGACGATAAAGTATTTTAACTTTTAATGTCGTGAAACCTTTCTTTCTTTCTTTCTTTCTTTAAAAGAGGAATATGGCATTTTTATTATTTTTATTTTCTAAATATATTACAGTGTAGTCTATCTATTTATTTATTTATTTATTTATTTATTTATTATTTTCAGGAGTGTTATGCTTACTGTATAAAATAACGATAAAGTATTTTAACTTTTAATGTCATGAAACCTTCCTTTCTTTCTTTCTTTCTTTCTTTCTTTCTTTAAAAGAGGAATATGGCATTTTTATTATTTTTATTTCCTATATATTACAGTGTAGTCTATTTATTTATTTATCTATTTATTTATTTATTATTTTCATGAGTGTTATGCTTACTGTATACAATAATGATAAAGTATTTTAACTTTTAATGTCGTGAAACCTTCCTTTCTTTCTTTCTTTCTTTCTTTCTTTCTTTCTTTCTTTCTTTCTTTCTTTTTTGTGCGTTACTAAGAAATCGAAGCCTCTCCTTCATCCCAAATCTTTCCTCTGACTGTTTCCGAAACTTGAGAAACGTTGGAGACTTCTTCCTTAAACGATGCTGATTTTATGCCACACTCTATCACACTAGATTAGACGGAAGATCTTCTCTCTCGGGCCAATCGGAGCTCACCACATTCAGTCCACATGACGCTTTTATAGGATTTCATTGCTGAAAACTTTTTCTTTCTAAATTCATTCATATTTCCTGTCATGCATCTAAAAAGTGCAAGATCAAATCCCAGTGAGTTACTAGATCAGATTTACTCATTGGATTACTCCAGAATTTTCTCCCAGGTCTCTTTACAGTGAGCTAAACAAGCAAAGAAAGAAATAACCAAGGTTCGATGTCTTTTTTAACTCTGTCTTTAAAAAAAGAAGAGCGTTTGGGTCGTCTTAATGCGGGCGGGTTGAAGATGTCGTTCCTAATCTGACAGCGTGGTTTCAGATAAAGTGTCATCTTTCAGTTCTATTAGCAGGTCTGCGTAGCGCTATTAATGCCACCGCAGACGCCGACTGTCACCTCGACGGAGCGCTAAAACACGGAGACAGTTTAATATGGGAGCAAATGAAGCCATGTTCAAGCTTCCACAAATGGGTCATAAATACCACTTATTGTTTTATTCAAGCACTTTCCTTAGAGAGAGAGAGAGAGAGAGAGAGAGAGAGAGAGAGAGAGAGAGAGAGAGAGAGAGAGAGAGAGAAAGAGGTTTTTGCCATTGATTTTAAAGGCTGAATGAAAAAAAATGACTAGTTACCTTTTTGGTAGCGTTAAATTAAGGATCGAATCAATATTTATTTCCCCAGACTGCTCCATGGCCTACAAACATGGCTGCCATGGACTACACTTCCCAAACCCTCAACTGTCTAGCTCAAAGAAGTCAACATACACACACACACACACACACACACACACACACAGATTATAAATCTATACAAACACTGGAGAGTGGGATTATAAATCTTTATATACACTGAAAAGTGGGATTATAAATCGTTCTAAACATCAATGAGTGGGATTGTAAATCACTATAAACACCAGCGAGTGGGATTATAAATCATTATAAACACCAGAGAGTGAGATTATAAATCTTTATAAACACTGAGAGGGGGATTATAAATCGTTATAAACACTAGAGAGTGAGATTATAAATCGTTATAAACACTAGAGAGTGAGATTATAAATTGTTATAAACACTAGAGAGTGAGATTATAAATCGTTATAAACACTAGAGAGTGAGATTATAAATCGTTATAAACACCAGAGAGTGAGATTATAAATCATTATAAACACCAGAGAGTGAGATTATAAATCATTATAAACACCAGAGAGTGAGATTATAAATCGTTATAAACACTGAAAGTGAGATTAT
This sequence comes from Tachysurus fulvidraco, assembly GCF_022655615.1. NCBI lineage: Eukaryota > Metazoa > Chordata > Actinopteri > Siluriformes > Bagridae > Tachysurus > Tachysurus fulvidraco. The sequence goes on from NC_062522.1 coordinate 30,684,888, forward strand.
AAATTGTTATAAACACTAGAGAGTGAGATTATAAATTGTTATAAACACTAGAGAGTGAGATTATAAATCATTATAAACACCAGAGAGTGAGATTATAAATCGTTATAAACACCAGAGAGTGAGATTATAAATCATTATAAACACCAGAGAGTGAGATTATAAATCATTATAAACACCAGAGAGTGAGATTATAAATTGTTATAAACACTGAAAGTGAGATTATAAATTGTTATAAACACTAGAGAGTGAGATTATAAATTGTTATAAACACTAGAGAGTGAGATTATAAATCGTTATAAACACCAGAGAGTGAGATTATAAATCGTTATAAACACCAGAGAGTGAGATTATAAATCATTATAAACACCAGAGAGTGAGATTATAAATCATTATAAACACCAGAGAGTGAGATTATAAATCGTTATAAACACTGAAAGTGAGATTATAAATTGTTATAAACACTAGAGAGTGAGATTATAAATTGTTATAAACACTAGAGAGTGAGATTATAAATCATTATAAACACCAGAGAGTGAGATTATAAATCATTATAAACAGAGTGGGATTATAAATCGCTATAAACACTGAGAGTGAGATTATAAATCGTTATAAACACTGAGAGTGAGATTATAAATCGTTATAAACACTAGAGAGTGAGATTATAAATCGTTATAAACACCAGAGAGTGAGATTATAAATCATTATAAACACCAGAGAGTGAGATTATAAATCGTTATAAACACTGAAAGTGAGATTATAAATTGTTATAAACACTAGAGAGTGAGATTATAAATTGTTAAACACTAGAGAGTGAGATTATAAATCATTATAAACACCAGAGAGTGAGATTATAAATCATTATAAACACCAGAGAGTGAGATTATAAATCGTTATAAACACTGAAAGTGAGATTATAAATTGTTATAAACACTAGAGAGTGAGATTATAAATTGTTATAAACACTAAAGAGTGAGATTATAAATCGTTATAAACACCAGAGAGTGAGATTATAAATCGTTATAAACACCAGTGAGATTATAAATTGTTTTAAACACCAGAGAGTGAGATTATAAAGCATTATAAACACCAGAGAGTGAGATTATAAATCATTATAAACAGAGTGGGATTATAAATCGCTATAAACACTGAGAGTGAGATTATAAATCGTTATAAACACTGAGAGTGAGATTATAAATCGTTATAAACACTAGAGAGTGAGATTATAAATCATTATAAACAGAGTGGGATTATAAATCGCTATAAACACTGAGAGTGAGATTATAAATCATTATAAACACAGAGTGGGATTATAAATCATTATAAACACAGAGTGGGATTATAAATCATTATAAACACAGAGTGAGATTATAAATCATTATAAACACAGAGTGAGATTATAAATCATTATAAACACAGAGTGAGATTATAAATCATTATAAACACAGAGTGAGATTATAAATCATTATAAACACAGAGTGAGATTATAAATCATTATAAACACAGAGTGGGATTATAAATCATTAACAGCAGCTTTTACATCTTTCTGTTACATTTGGCTTTAAATAACAGTAAAAATATTTCATTTAGCTGGAAATATTTTCTGAACTATACATCATATGGTGTGTTTTTTTAATACCAGGGCACATGATGTGGTCACATTGGATGGAAATGTTTTCCCAGTCACTATCTCACACACACACACCCACACACACACACACACACACACACACACACACACACACACACACACACACACACACACACTGTGCTTCTCTCTAACAGGTTATCTCTTTTAGGATTTTTTTTTAAGTTTTACAGAGATATCTCTTTCTCTTTTTTCCTACTGTTCACCAATGACGGTGTCATGAGGCCTGAGCGTTTCTGAGATGTCACGTTTTTTTAAACACGTGCACATACAGTATACACACACGCTACACACATCCTGCATCAGGCTCAGCCTCAGGGAGCATAATTACTTCAAAGGCCCTTGTTAAATTCAATCCAATCCAAAAAAAAAAAAAAAAAAAAACACGACCTGCGCTTTTCAACCGTTTGCTTGACACAGAGAAGACGTGAGCGTGAAGGCGGGCGACGGAGGGCAGGTCCACGGAGATGCGAGCGAAGAGAAACGGAGGAGAGCCTGTCAGACGTCTTTCCATGCTGAAACATGCAGGAATGCAAATGGTTGCAGGAGAGAAAGCGCAAGAGAATAAAGAAACCAAGAAGACGGAGCGAGAGAGGGGAGAAGAGCGGCTACAAAGGTAGCGTCCCTGCGGCCGTTTTATCGACCCACATGACAAGGGTCCCCTGACACACCATTAATCCTGACCATCACACGCACTTCGGTTCAAACCCCACAAAAAAAAAAAAAACTGACAGCGCAGAAACAGAACGGAGAACAAGAACGAGAGAAAAAGAAAGAATGCTGGAAAAGCACGGACCACCTTGGTTTGTCAAATACAGCCTTCATTCCATACACAAGCCAGGGGGGACTGTCGCGTTTCAAAGGACCAGCAGAGAGACAGGAGAGTAAAGAAAGAGACAGGAGACGGCTTCTCTGCATATGTTTACGCAAAAAAGAAAAAAAGTGGAACAGAAAGAGTCTTTGAAAGAGAGACGCTCTGATCTTCTGCTCATGGCAAAATAATTGAGGCAAACAAAAAAAAAAAAAAAATCTTTCACAAACTCCAAGGCCACTACGTGAACCACTCGAAGGCCTCGTGAGAGATCGTAGTCGCCTTCGCGTGTGCCTTTATGTCTCCGTGTGTGTATATGTTTACGTTCCCTACGTCTCCTCTCTTAATAAAGTGTGTTGGATCAAATTAAAAGGTCTTGGCTCCGGGCATCTGGCGTCTGGCTGTAACCAATTGTCTCACAAAATATTTACACAATGTCGAGAGAGTGCCGTAATTGAAAGACTTTTTGTAGGAACAAGTAGGAGAGAAGAGACGAGAGAAAAGAAGAGAAGAGAGGGGAGAAGAGAAGAGAGGAGAAGAGAGGAGAGAGGATTGTAAGCACAGAGGCAGAGATTTTCAAAAGCAATTTAATTCAATTTGATTCAAGTTTATCTGTGTGGCGCTTTTTACAATTGACATTGACTCAAAGCAGCTTTACGGAACATAAACATAGAACAGAAGGTTATTATAAAGAATAATAGAAAGATTAATAGAATACAAAATTCAAGATTAATATTTGATATATTTAAATGTGTGGGGGTCTCGGTGGCTTAGTGGTTAGCACGTTCGCCTCACACCTCCAGGGTTGGGGTTCGATTCCCGCCTCCGCCTTGTGTGTGTGGAGTTTGCATGTTCTCCTCGTGCCTCGGGGGTTTCCTCCGGGTACTCCGGTTTCCTCCCCCGGTCCAAAGACCTGCATGGTAGGTTGATTGGCATCTCTGGGAAATTGTCCGTAGTGTGTGTGTGAGTGAATGAGAGTGTGTGTGTGTGACTCCGTCCAGGGTGTATCCTGTGCCTTGAGACAGGCTCCACGTGACCCGAGAAGTTCGGATAAGCGATAGACAATGAATGAATGAATGAATGAATGAATATTTAAATGTGTTTGTATTTATGCCTAATGAGGTGACTCAGGTGACTGTCAGGACGAAAAACTCACTTAGATGGTAAGGAAGGAACCTCGAGAGGAACCAGACTCGAAGGGGAACCTCATCCTCATATGGGTGACACTGGAGGGTGGGATTATAAATATACAGTCTGATAAACATTGTATTGATGAGGAGATTATTGTCCTCAAAGACCACATGGAGTTGTTATCTCCTCTTTAGTATCGCAGAGTCTAACTGGAGCTGGAACTTCTCTAGATGCCTCAGGATCCTCACAGACTCGGCCTCATCTCGGCCGAGGTCCAAAATCTTCATGGCACGGAAACGCAGCGTGTAGAAAAGACTAAAACGACACCGAGATGAGAAAGCTGGAGCTCTGCGTTTTAACACAACACGGTGACTGTAATGTGTTTAAAGAGATTAAAACAGCACAGCGATCAAATTCACACAAATCCCTATGACATCATCGGGCCGCTGAGTCGTGCGGAGTGAACATGGACGCTGAAATGGGACTGTCAGTCAATCTACGAGCTGTGGCATAAATCTACAAAAGACAAGCCGCTCATTCAAAAGTTTTTAAAGTCTGACCTCAAGAAAATGCTTCAGCTGGCAGAATCGCTGGGGTTCAGTAAGAGCTGGGGGTAAAAGGTGGATCAAAAAGGTCCACTATTGTCTCGTTTGAGTCCGTGTGTGTGTTGTGTGTGCATTATGCTCCTGGAGGAACCTTTTTTCATGACACCGTCTTCTGCAGCAGCATTACGTAATCGATACGATACAATTCAAGCTTCTCGATTTGACTCGTATACGATCGCATCGAGAGTAGAGACCGAGGCACTCCTGTACACATTGTAAGAAATTACAGAAATTGCACCCAAATTCTGTGACTACCATTTAAAGTGACCATTTGGTTGATAACTGTACCAATACCAAGCCAAGGTCTGTGTGACCGCGGTGACCGCGATTACCATTTAAAGGGACTATTTGACTGATAACAATTGTAACAATAACAAGACAAGGTATACGTGACCGTGATTAACATTTAAAGACATCTGGCTAAATAACAAGGTGTGACCCAGCCATTTGGGAGACACTCAGATCTTACGCTCAATACACATTCAAAGTAGAATCTCATTTAAACTACAAAGAGGAAAACAGTATAAAATGCGTGAGCAGGATTTGCTCTGGGTTCCTACCGACTCCGACGAACCCAAAGTACGTCATGTACGTCAACAAACTTCTTGTTCTTTATTAAGATCTTCAACATCATCGTCTTATTTTTACACTACGCATTTTATTTCTTACAACATGGACATGAGGAGAAGCAAACACCAGACAAACCGGAGCTCAGAACTGAACCTGGGATCCAGTGAGACATCAGTGTGTGTTACAAGACATCGGAAACTCTTCTGTCTTCTGAAAGTTTCAAGAGAAAAAAGAATAAGCAGAACTACGTCCTAAACCTGTACGACTAGCCGACTGTGTGTGTGTGTATGTGTGTGTGTGTGTGTGTGTGTGAGAAAACTTTATATCACTTGATTTGTACAGTCACAGCAACTCACGTGTTGTGGGAAAATGTCTGATTTGGAGCAAAAAGGAGAGAGTTTTACTTTGGTGTTATGGTCATGTCTATGGTTGTGTCATATTTTAGGAAGAGTTGTGTCGCTTTTCTGAGAAATGTCAAATCGTCCATGTGACGGCCGCTGCGAATCGGATGTGTCTGAAGTTCCTGATTGGATTAGATGTCTAATAAGTTAGGGTTTGTATTTCAGGCCAAAACATTACGCTAATCACCCAATGCTAATGAATTTGGGAGCATAAATATTGGTGCTGGCGATGGTTAAAAAATGAACGAATGAATGATCTTTTTTTAAGCAGCCTTGAGCTCAGGGACTCAGAGACAGAGATGGCAAAAAATAAAGGGCATAAGTAATTTGCTTATACACACACACACACACACACACACACACACACACACACACACACACACCAATAAAAATTAAAATAACTTCTAAAATAAATGAAGTTCAAAACTGTACATATGTTTAACAACTGTGTTAAACATGTGTGTGTGTGTGTGTGTGTGTGTGTGTGTGTGTGTGTTCTTTCAAGTTCAATGCCTGCTGATATTGTCCAAAAATGGTCTCGTTTGTGTTTTAAGTTTGTACAAAAAAGAAGCTCGATATGTTTCCAGTGGTGCCATGACCCGGATTCTGCTCGAACACCTTATGGTACTTCATACTGTTCCCTCCTTCATACATCCCTCTTAACAACAAGGATGTATTTACATTTTATTTTATTATTTTCGTTTTATTATTTTTAAATATATATATATATATTATTCAGATAAATTGTGGTAATAATTTCCTATCAGTTAACTTATGACATTTTAACAGTCTTTTATTAAAACTGACACAGAACTTGACAAAGCTCACAAAGACATGTCAAAGATCTGTGTCACCTTTGCTAAGGCAAGAGAAGTCATCTTTCTTTCTTTCTTTCTTTCTTTCTTTCTTTCTTTCTTTCTTTCTCTCTCTCTCTCTCTCTTTACTCAGACGTCCTTGATGTTCATCTTGTATTCTCATGCACAAGCTCTATCATTATCTCTGCCTCTTGACGCAGCACACTGCCATCTTTGCCACATCTGCACTCATCGCCCCGGGCAGCGACACAGCTCTACGGTTGATCTCGTCTTTTACATATCGCTCTCTCGCTCTCTCTGTCTTTGTTACTGTGGCAGTCGAGAAAATTCTTATCTGCGGCTGCTGTAAGTGCTGCGCCGCGACGCGCCACATCAAAGGCCGTTTATTTCAAGATAGTGTATTAGGTTTCAATTTGTGAAATAAGTCCATGATTTTAGAAGTTAATCTCAACAAGAAGCAGCACATGTGGGGCAAAAAAACTGGAGATTAAATGATATAACAGCAGAGACACAATACAGAACACTCTGTTTCAGACTGTTCCACCTGTGTGTGTGTGTGTGTGTGTGTGTGTGTGTGTGTGTGTGTGTGTGTGTGTGTGTGTGTGTGTGTGTGTGTGTGTGTTTTCTTTCCTTAACATGGCCACTGTGAATGGAGTTAATTTTTGATAATAATTTGTATCATTTAAGCTGAAACTGTACATGAATATAGAAAAATATGAATAAAATATTAGACTTTTATTATATTAAATTATATTATACAAAATCTTTCATTGAATATATTTTTAATCTCTAATCTATAATTGGATATTTAAAATTGAAATAATTATGAATAAAAAAAATGTAAATAGTAATTTAACCATTGAAATTTATTAGCGATAGCTTGCAAAAAAAGATTTTTTATTTGTTGTTGTTGTTTATTTTTATTTATTTTATATTTTTTTAGATCTACAAAGGAAAACAAATTTGCTGTAAGAATTAAATAGTGGTTTAACTACTACTTAAACAAAAATCTATAAATAAATAAATAAATAAATAAATAAATATTTTTGATTTAAATTTATCTTATTTGCACTCTTTTATTTACGACTAGGTCTTAATTGTTATGGTCTGTTTATGGTCTAAAAATCGTTACTGAAAACAAACTGAAACGTCTGATGTTGCATCACCACACTAGAGATTGCCGGTTATAAAACATGTTAGCATGTATACTGGCTAAATAATTAAATACAATACTGTAATAACCAGTTGTGTGAGTAGAAATTTTGTAATTTAAAAAAAAAAAAAACACAACTCCCCACAACTGATAATTGAAAACATTCAGCTGTGGTGTTTAGATGTTCTCGGTTAGCTAAGCTAGCTAGATAAAATAGCAGATGCTAGATGTAAAGTTTGTTGTAAACAAATCACAGTGTGCTTGTTTACTAGCTGTTAGCATGCTGGCTAACTGTTTGGGCTAACAGGAAGGCCCTGAGGTGTTTCCTTGTGGTGTTTTATTTTCTGCTAAGAGTTTAGAGATGCATCAAGGCTTAGTTTTTTTTTAGTATTCTGTTTTACTACGTTTTGGTTTATATGCAGGTGCTGTAATTTGGAATAAAGGTGAACTACATTACCTTGTGTGTGTGTGTGTGTGTGTGTGTGTGTGTGTGTGTGTGTGTGTGTGTGTGTGTGTGTGTGTGTGTGAGAGAGAGAGAGAGAGATTTTCCCCACAGACTCTCTGCCATTTCGATGGCGGTTTGTGTCACATCACAGCTGTTTGCAGGTGTAAGGAAAGGAAACTGAGCAGATGATTTGTAGTCGTTCAGCTTATAGCTCTCAAGGGAACGCTGCTAAACCTGTGTGTGTGTGTGTGTGTGTGTGTGTGTGTGTGTGTGTGTGTGTGTGTGTGTGTGTGTGTGTGAGAGAGAGAGAGAGAGAGAGAGAGAAACACAGCTCTCTCTCTCTCTCTCTCTCACTGATCTCTTGTATATATCCATTTTGGCTTTTACACTAATGCCAATAACTCAGCCTACAGGAAGTGAGCTCAATAACACACACTCACACACACGCACACACACACACACACAAATTACACAATATTTTAATTCTCTGGTGGTTTGATGTGCTGCCACAAATGCTAGCACCCATCTGTGGCACTATATCTATTGTACAAAGGTTTGTCAATAGCAGGAATCTCCTCCTGAAGCAACATTGTGCTTTTGCGTCGTTTTAATTCAAGCTGAGCGATGAACGGCATTTCAAAAAAACAGACAGACTACAGACGTTTCTTTTTTTTTTACTGCAGTAGCTATGTATGTAAATTATATGTATGTATGTATTATAGCTTCTTAAAGCTAAACGACATGCTAATGACTGTAAATACTGGATACATGATTTGTGCATTTTTGGACTAAGGTTTTTTTTTTACAGATTAGCAAAGCATGCTAACAGTACTAGTGGCGTTAGCTTGCCATATGCACCAACAACCTCTGCTAATTCTTTCAGAGCTTTATTTCTTTTTAATGTCTCTATACAAGTTTAATGTGAGGTGTTATATGATAACATCAAAATAATATCTTTATTGACTATACAAACTTTACGATGTGCCATGAACTTGGTAGAATGTCAGTTGTACTGGAATGTCTCTGAGAATAGTGAGCAGTGTCCAGCTCCTTACCATATACTTAGCAATAAGCACCCAAAACAACATAAATACTACTGTAGCTAACACCACTAACTTACCCCATAATCAACTTAAAACTCAACTAAACACCAGCTACTAGCCCTGATCGTACCAATTTAACACCAGCTACTACCTCCGAACATACCAATTTAACACCAGCTACAAACGGCGAACTTACAAAATAAACACCAGCTACTTACCCCATACTTACCAACTAAACACCAGCTACTTACCCCATACTTACCAAATAAACACCAGCTACTTACCCCGTACTTACCAAATAAACACCAGCTACTTACCCCGTACTTACCAACTAAACACCAGCTACTTACCCCGTACTTACCAACTAAACACCAGCTACTTACCCCGTACTTACCAAATAAACACCAGCTACTTACCCCGTACTTACCAAATAAACACCAGCTACTTACCCCATACTTACAAAATAAACACCAGCTACTTACCCCGTACTTACCAACGAAACACCAGCTACTGTACGAACCCTGAACGTACCAACTAAACACCAGCTACTAACTCCGAACATACAAATTTAACAACAGCTACAAACGGCAACCTTACAAAATAAACACCAGCTACTAACTCCGAACTTGCCAACTAAACACCAACTACTAACCCTTTACTTACCAACTAAACACCAGGCGCATTCCTCATTCACATTTCTTTACTTATTTCATTACCTGGTTTGTACCAGATCACACTCGTTTTTAAGCAGGAAGAACTCTGTGCATTTTCCCTAAATGACTTTGCACTGAGCTTTTTCTCTCTGCTCCTGTTGCTGCTGCTGCTGACTCTGTTACGGCTGATTCACACACCTAAAACTGCTCCATTCACACAACTAAATTGCCTGAACATAAATATAATTATGTTTTACAAGCACGCTCTTATCTCTCCTGGGCCCTGCTGACTGTGTGAGCCGATTTAAAGCGGCGGAAAGCTCTTTAGGTGGCAATGTCACAGAGAGAAGCTCAAATGTTATTTCAATCTCCCGAGTATCGTGTCTTTCAAATAATACTGCAGTTTAAAAATCTGTAGAAATAGAATAACAACTGAAAATATTTGTATAATAATTCATAATAAATTCTCTGTTGTTCCACAGTACACATGAATTCTCCCTGGTGATTGGTCAGAAGGTGTTGATTAATATGCTATCATTTCTATAGCAACGAGCAAACCGTTATAGTCGATGGTCCGGGTTTAGAGACGGAAGAGCACACGATTATTTGCATACTGAAATCGAAATAAACATGAGGAGTTTTTACATGTTTTAACATCTTTTGAGTTGCATTGTATTTTATTTGGTTAAGAACGATTATAGCTGCTATAATGTCATTTGCTAAGAATAAAGGACGTTTAAAATAACTATAAATGTATTTATAAGTTTTCTGTATAGAATTGCTGATTCAATCGTGTGTGTGTGTGTGTGTGTGTGTGTGTGTGTGTGTGTGTGTGTGTGTGTGTGTGTGTGTTTTGAGCCTAGAGGAGGTGACATGGTGTTGTTTTATTTATTGGATGAACTGCCCTGAATTTCTCTCCCTAGGTCTCTGATCTACCATCAGGGTGCAGCTTATCTCTGTCAGTCTTCAGAAAGTACCTCTCTTTTCTCGCTCACACACACTCTACACCACGGTCAGATATTATCAGGAGAAGGTCCTCTCACTCACACACACACACACACACACACACACACACACACACACACACACACACACAAATAATAATAGCAGGTTTAAGTAACTTTAGCTGTTTTTGTGTATTGTCTTGTATTTTTTCCTGCACTGTCCTTTTTGTCTTTCGTCCTGCTCTGTATGCAGCAGGTTATACAGATGCACTTAATGTACTTAGGACTAACTTACTAAGTCCTTATAGCTCTGTCATTGTTTTATATAGCATCATGGTCCTGGGGAAACATTGTCTCGTTTCATTGTGTACTGCAACAGCTACAGTATATATGTTTAAAATGACAATAAAAGATTCTTGACTTGACTTAAACACTAACCACTCACTTTTTGCTCCTCATAGTAACTTCTTGTTATTTACCTACAAGTTTACTCATTACATACAGCTACTTGCCTTATACTTAGAAAAAAATAATTACTTACCTCATACAGTGATATCTATCATTACTAGTTATTTACTTATTAAATACTACCTACTGTACCATGTACTTACACATTTACTACATACTTACAAACTAAATACCAGCTACTTATACCATACTTACCGACTTAACACCATCTATTTACCCCATCTTTACTACTGTAACTAAACACCAGCTACTTACCCCATACTCACTAACTAAACATCAGCTACTTAACCCATAAACACTAACTAAACATCAACTACTTACCCCATACACATATACTAAACATCAGCTACTTAACCCATAAACACTAACTAAACATCAACTACTTAACCCATAAACACTAACTAAACACCAGCTACTTACCCCATACTCATTTACTAAACATCAACTACTTACCCCATACTCATTTACTAAACACCAGCTACTTACCCCATAAACACTAACTAAACATCAACTACTTACCCCATACTCATTTACTAAACACCAGCTACTTACCCCATAAACAATAACTAAACATCAACTACTTACCCCATACTCATTTACTAAACACCAGCTACTTACCCCATAAACACTAACTAAACACCAGCTATTTACCCCATACTCACTAACTAAACCCCAGCTACTTACCCCATAAACACTAACTAAACAGCAACTACTTACCCCATACTCACTAACTAAACATCAGCTACTTACCCCATAAACACTAACTAAACATCAACTACTTACCCCATACTCATTTACTAAACACCAGCTACTTACCCCATAAACACTAACTAAATGTCAACTACTTACCCCATACTCATTTACTAAACATCAGCTACTTACCCTATAAACACTAACTAAACATCAACTACTTACCCCATACTCATTTACTAAACACCAGCTATTTATCCCATCTTTACTAACTAAACACCAGCTACTTACCCCATACTCATTTACTAAACACCATCTATTTATCCCATCTTTACTAACTAAACCCGAGCTACTTACCCCATACTCACTAACTAAACCCCAGCTACTTACCCCATACTCACTAACTAAACCCCACCTACTTACCCCATACTAACTAACTAAACCCCAGCTACTTACCCCATACTCACTAACTAAACCCCAGCTACTTACCCCATACTCACTAACTAAACCCCAGCTACTTACCCCATACTCACTACCCCATACTCACTTGTTACTTAAGTTGATCTGTGAATTTTACAACAGACTTTAATTGTGAAGCGTACGGTTCGAAGCCCAAAGCTCCTTTTGATTAAAACCACACAAGCCAAGAATCAGACCTAAATAAACACTGACAAATTGTAAGAAATGAAATAAGCGTCCTGTGAAAGCTATAATAACTCGAGCACAACGTTTATAACGCTCACATTTATTACATCCACTTGTCTCCGCTGGACCCAGGGGACTGTCTGAAATTGACCCCAACTCATCAAGATTAACAGTCAGTTGTACACTTCCCCCAAGTCATACACACACACACACACACACACACACACACACACACACACACACACACACACACACACACACACACACACGCATACATAAATAAAGGGATTGTTATTATGACAGCATTCAAATAAGCAAAGTATCAGTAACATTACAGAAATGAAGAATGGCTATAAATGAATGTCCTTGATGGTGATGGTGTACAGTAGAAGATCTGTCTCTTTCACTCATTCTCTCTCTCTCTCTAACACACACACTCACACACACACACACACACACACACACTTCTCGTATTTGCGGCATGACTGATCTGCGATGGACAGATTGTAAAAATTTAATTACTAGTACACAATGGCCAAGCAACCTCTTGTTTTCCTTTTCTTGCCTTTTCTCAAACCCTGTAACACACACACACAAGCACACACACACACACACACACACACACACACACACCCAGATGTTTTACACCCTAAATGAGCAGCGTGTAGTAGTTTTAATTTGGCGCAGTGTAATCGTGAGCGGGGGAGTGAATGAGTTTAGTTGTAATATGCAGAGAAACTAAATGAAGTAAGGACAGCTCTGTTGATGTGCTGACACTTGCTCTGTGCACTTACACAAAAAAAAAAAAAAAAAAAACCCGGGCTCAATAAAACGGTGGAATGAAAAAGCCTTGTGAATTTTATTAATGACCGTAGGACAGTATGCAAAACATCAAAGGTCCGCACGAGAGATTAATGACCCGCAGCCAGACTGTTTAATTACCGCCGGCTAATTAGATTCTTGACCAAATTTTTAATATCTGCATTCCCCTCCACCAGCTCATTGAGATTCCGCCATATTTATCAAGCCTTCACCGAAGCGCCTGACTTGGCCGCTTTTTGGCCCTTTCCGCCCTCTTCCTCGTTCCCATTACCTACTTAAGAACGATTATTAAATAAATCCGAACAAAAGCGAGGTCAGGAAGGTAAAGCGAATCCGCTTTGTTTGTTTATGACGAAGTACTTTTCAGAATTTGCTCAAAAAAAAAAAAAATTAATAAATAAATAAATAACATGACCTTTTCTTAGCTGAACCACATCCTCCCGTAAGTTGAATGCAAATTTCCAGACTAATCCCACACACAATTCTGAGATCTGTCACTCAGCCCTTAAATTAACCCCGAAGTCCCGGTTTATCATTCGGTTACTCGTTTGAAAGCGTTTTAGTAACTAATATGAATTATTCAGTAATTACTAATGAAACTAATAGGAAAAGATGGAGTTGCAAGAAATGGAAGTCTTTGGGGGGGGGGGTAATTTGTGATTTCTCATTTCTTTCTTTCATTCTTTGAGAATAATTCTAGTTACTAAAATTTCTTCCGTACATTTGATCATCGTGCTAATTAGGAAGATGTTAGATCAGCCAAAGTCAGATTCCACATCAGAGCTTGGGAGTTTTTTTTTAATCCCTTAAGGATACATAAGGGATCGATAACGAGGTGTGATGTGATCTAGTGTTAATCCTGGGTACTGTTCACACCTTGAAGATGATTCATTTCATGATTCATTTTTTTTTTGTTATCCTTTTAGATATTTTAGTGTCTCTTACTGTAGGTCTGAAGCTTGTAACGTCATTGAGAAACCGCAAAGCCGGACAACTTCACGTAGTTTATCCGAAGCGCTCGCACTGGAGACTCCTTCCAAAATGAATCGACGACACGACGACTCACCGTATCAAAATTATCGGACAACAAGAATTTTTTTTTTGTCTATTTATTTGCAGCATCCGTTATACTATAAATCAAAGTGTTGTTACCGTTAAAGTTGTTACCGTAGAAACGGTAGTGTTTGTACGTATTATTATGAATGAATGAACAATTAATGACCAATCAGATTTAAGCATTCTGTATGGGTTTGTGACCTCAAAGCTAAAAGGAGAGAGTAATATATTTTTGGCTGCTTCAGAAATTGTACATTTTAATTGAGTAGATTTAGTATGTCTGAGCTCAGGTCTGATTCTTTCTTTCTTTCTTTCTTTCTTTCTTTCTTTTTCTTTGTACAAATCTAGATTTCAGAGTCTGTATACAGACATGATGCTCTCTACAAGGTGTGTTTTTTTTTATGCTTGACAAAGTGTGTGTGTGTGTTTGTGTCACTCGAGGCTGGGATTACACAGCACCATCTGCTGTCGTTCTAGAATCATTGCACGATAAAGACAAACATTAAAAATACATAGATAAATAAATAATAAACCCGGCTCACGCGCACCCAGACACCCACAAGCACACATTGATGGTTTGATACTTCAAATAAATGAAGCGTTAGACTTCGATGGCTGCTTTACACATTTGCTGCTCCATCACTACACTTCCTGCGTTGAACTTTATAGCTTCATTTACAACAGTGGCTTAGCTGCAATATTAAAAAAAAGAAGAAGAAGAAGATGAAAAAACACCAATTCAGAAATATTAACTTTGTTGTTAACTGAGAGTTTCCTTTTCTGCCATAGCAACAGAAATTTACATGTAAGACACAAAAATATAGTTTTCTGTGTGTGTGTGTGTGTGTGTGTGTGTGTGTGTGTGTGTGTGTGTGTGTGTGTGTGTGTGTGTGTGTGTGTCTGTGTGTGTGTGTCTGTGTGTGTGTGTGTGTGTGTGTGTGTGTGTGTGTGTGTGTGTGTGTGTGTGTCTGTGTGTGTGTGTGTGTGTGTGTGTGTGTGTGTGTGTGTGTGTGTGTGTCTGTCTGTCTGTCTGTCTGTGTGTCTGTGTGTGTGTGTGTGGAACTCGGGTTCATTCCTCTCAGCTCTAGATGGTCCTCCTGAACACTCACACAGACAGACAGACACACACACACACACACACACACACACACACTCACACACACAAGACACACAGGCAAGTGATGGTGCATGCTTGTGTGTGTGTGTGTGTGTGTGTGTGTGTGTGTGTGTGTGTGTGTGTGTGTGTGTGTGTGTGTGTGTGTGTGTGTGTGTGTGTGTGTGAGTGTTCAGGAGGACCATCTAGAGCTGGGGGAAATGAACCTGAGTTACACACACACACACACACACACACACATACACACACACACACACACACACACACACACACACAAAGAAAACTATTTTTTGTGTAAATCTCTGTTGCTATTTCAGTAACAAGCATTTTGTCTCCTTATTCTGTTTTCATTTCTATAATAGTTCTATAATATTTCAGTTATATATGTGTGTGTGTGTTGTATATTTGTTTTTAAACATATAATTTAATTATAGTGGTTTAAAACTATTATTGGATTTACAAATATATACATTTTTATTTTTATTTATTTATTTATTTATTTATTTGTATTGCATTTTTTTTCTATGAAACCGAACAATGAACATAAACGGACAGAATTTCGGTCGTTGACGACGCACACAGCGTGTAATGTAACGTGTTACGACTGAGGTGTAGAAGAGCTTCGATTCACACCTGTATCGCACACTGAGATGCGAGGTTCCCCCCACCGCAGTGAGAGAAACGTGACCCAGGAGAACATGTAACTCTATAATTTCTCTTTTGATTATGAGGGGCTGGTGGATGGGCGAGGAAGAGATATGCTGAAAACAGAAATTACAGACGTCGCGTTCGTGGGTCGTGCAAATTGAAATTGAGAAATGCATTCAAGCAATTAGTGAGTAGGAGACGCTCACTTCAATAAAGAACAGGCTTTTCGCCTGATGCTTTTTACGCCGAGGGATTATTGCGACAATTTAAGACAATTTACTCTGTCAAAATAAACTCAAACATGCATGGGAGAGTGGAAGGGGAAAAAATAACGCTAATTACTGGCTTTGAGCTACTGAAGCTTTCTGTTAAAGCAAAGAGGAGGAAAGTGGCTCTGTTCGGCTACTGCAGCTTACACAAGACACACGGGCAAGGGATGGTGTGTGTGGGGGGGGGGGTGTAACTCAGGTTCATTCCTCAGGTTCATTCCTTCCTTTACATGGTCCTCCTGAACACACACACACACACACACACACACACACACACACACACACACACACACACACACACACACACATACTGTACACTTACACACACAAGAAACACAGGCAAGGGTTGGTGTGTGTGTGTGTGTGTGTGTGTGTGTGTGTGTGTGTGTGTGTGTGTGTGTGTGTGTGTGTGTTCAGAAGGAGCATCTAGAGCTGGGAGGAATCAACCTGAAGTCCACACACACACACACACACACACACACACACACACACACACACACACACACACACACACACACACACACACACACACCATCCCTTGCCTGTGTCTTGTCTCTTTTATTATAGAACTATTATAGAAATGAAAACAGAATAAGGAGACAAAATGCTTGTTACTGAAATAGCAACAGAGATTTACACAAAAAAATAGTTTTCTTTGTGTGTGTGTGTGTGTGTGTGTGTGTGTGTGTGTGTGTGTGTGTGTGTGTGTGTGTGTGTGTGTGTGTTCAGGAGGAGCATCTAGAGCTGGGAGGAATCAACATCAACCTGAAGTCCACACACACACACACACACACACACACACACACACACACACACACACACACACACCATCCCTTGCCTGTGTCTTGTCTCTTGCCTGTGTCTTGTCTCGTGTGTGTGTGTGTGTGTGTGTGTGTGTGTGTGTGTGTGTGTGTGTGTGTGTGTGTGTGTGTGTGTTCAGGAACTTCAGGTTCATTCCTCCCAGCATTAGATGGTCCTCCTGGACACACACACCCACACAGACACAAACACACACACAAACACACACACACACACACGCACACACACAAACATCCTGACATAAACATAACACATTAACATAATTTCAAAGTGCATCCAAAAAGTCATAAATTCTCTCATCTCCAGTATCTGATGATGGCAAATTTTCCCAAGAAACTCCTCCATCTGATATCTTAATGCACAAGGAAGAAAGCATGGCGAGGCTGATATCGTAAAAATTGATCCGTGTGTTGTACATATAGATGAAACACACAGAGTGAGAGAGAGAGAGAGAGAGAGAGAGAGAGAGAGAGAGAGAGAGATTGAGAAAAAAAGAGAGAGAGAGACTTTGACTGGAGATTTGTTAAGCTACATGAAATAAGCATCCATCTACAGCTACTCCGAGTTTTCCGAAGCCGTTCCTACAGCTACACCGTCTCCTGTCACGTCCTCTTCTGTCCTGAATGCATGTTAACAAAAGTTTGTGCCCCCTTATTGTATTTGAGTTTTAAAAAAAAAGAAACTTTGTATTGATTTTATAAATCATCTGAAAGAGATTGTTTGGCTCTGACTCTTACGTTGACGATAAAATATCTTCCTTTATACATAATAAAAGTCATTTTGTAAGCATTTTTGCAGATGTTCATGTTTTGGGTTATCACAAAATTCTAAAAGAACCCTGAAAAACTCACGACCTTCAGAGGCAACGCCCAAAGTCGCCTCAAACCAAGAAAGTCTCAGAGTCTCATTCTTTAACTACGTCACACTACAAGTGTCGTTCTAATTGACGAACGTCTCTCGAAGCTCGTCGTTCCGTACCTTCGCGTGTCCTCGTTTCGTTTTTAACCCTTAAGACGAAATCAAAAGTAGAACGCAATTTAAAAATGAAAAAGTCCTCTCGATGACACAGTTCCAAAGACACGTTACTTCTCGTCTTCTCATCCGTTCATTCAGACAGTAATCGACTATATCAAAGCGAAGGGAAAAAGAAACCCTGTAAGCCCGTCGGTGATTTCCTCTCCATTGGATTTCTTTTTTATTTTGGGAGAATTTTCCCGTAAATCTGCACAAGATCTCGATACGAGAAACCGCATCGCTGTTCCGCTTTCGCAAAGTGCTCTTTGTTGTTTTTTTTTTTTCTAATCTCATTACTTCTCTGTCTTTTATCCGTTAATTTGGACATAATCGAATAAATAAATGTAAAAAAAAAAACAAAAAAAAAACTTCAAACCACGTCTTTTAGAGTTAAAAAAAAATGGCTGTTGGTGATTTTCCTGAAGCTACAGTATATCAGGAGCTGAGTGCCTCCTTCTTCTTCCTTAGAGGTCAATAATAATAAATGAATATGTCGTCCATCTCCGAGTGGCACTTATTACATTTCTGAGGAGGCAAATGGGATTTTTGTGCTTAAAGGAAAGCATCGAGTCTCTGCGTGACTCGCTGAACTCAAATGCACTGATCTGTATCGCGTCTCCGTGGCATCTGCTCTTCCTCTGCTCGCTCTGCGGCTCTCCACGCACCCGGATAACATCCGGATCAGAGTTGTGAGGAGCAGAAAAGTTAGTTGCGGATGACATCATGGTAAAACGAGCGCGTGTTGAAAGTTATTTATTCGATCTGCGGAGTCAGAAAGAGAGACTCGAGTCGGATAGTAAAGTTGCGGGTGATGGTTCGCTTTCAAAACGAAGCTCAAATGATTCCCTGAAGTCATTATTTATTATTTGTGTAAAGGTTTTACCAGAGATGGGGCCACTCGAGTCATATGCCTTGACTCGATTCAGACTTAAGTCGCAAATTTGAGACTTGAGACTTGCTTGACCGATATTTTAAAAAAGACTCGACTTGACTTTGACTTGACACTCATGACTTGAGACTTGACTCGGACTTGAGTTAAATGATTCAGAGATGGGGGACTCGACTTGACTCGAGTCAGACTTAAGTCACAAATTTGAGACTTGAGACTTGCTTGACCAATATAAAAAAAAAGACTCGTCTTGACTTTGACTTGACACTCATGACTTGAGACTAGCCTCAGACTTGAGTTAAATGATTCAGAGATGGGGGACTCAACTTGACTCGAGTCAGACTTACTGTAAGTCGCAAATTTGAGACTTGAGACTTGCTTGACCAATATTAAAAAAAGACCCGACTTGACTTTGACTTGACACTCATGACTTGAGACTTGACTCGGACTTGAGTTAAATGATTCAGAGATAGGGGACTCGACTTGACTCGAGTCAAATTTAAGTCGCAAATTTGAGACATGAGACTTGCTTGACAAATATTATAAAAAGTCTCGACTTGACTTTGACTTGACATTCATGACTTGAGACTTACTTGTGACTTGCACACGTGTGACTTACTCCCACCTCTGGGTTTTACCGATACATGTCATCATGACAGGGTTAATGAGTACAGCAGCACTTCTGAGGTACAAATCTATATCACTCAGGTGAGATCCAGGTGTTGGAGGTAAATGGTAAATCGTATGACCCCCAGAAATATGTAGAGCTGCAGGCTCCGTGACGTAGTTCCGTGACGTAGTGGGTTTTAACCGTTAACCAGGACTTCCATTGACTCAGAGGGTGGAGTGGAGCATCAAATAAAGACAATTACATCTGATATAAAAACAAAACACAAATACAAAACTGCTGGTAGATACCTAGATACCTAGATACGTAAAGGGTGGTTACTAGGGAGCTGGTGGTAGATATGTAGGTTACTAGGTAGCTGGTGGTTACTAGGTAGCTGGTGGTAGATATGTAGCTTATGGTAGCTAGATAGCTGGTGGTTACTAGGCAGCTGGTGGTTAAGAGGCAGCTGGTAGTAGATATGTAGCTCATGGTAGCTAGCCAGATGGTGGTTACTAGGTAGCTGGTGGTTACTAGGCAGCTGGTGGCTAAGAGGCAGCTGGTGGTAGATATGTAGCTCATGGTAGCTAGCCAGATGGTGGTTACTAGGTAGCTGGTGGTTACTAGGCAGCTGGTGGTAGATATGTAGCTCATGGTAGCTAGCCAGATGGTGGTTACTAGGTAGCTGGTGGTTACTAGGCAGCTGGTGGTAGATATGTAGCTCATGGTAGCTAGGCAGCTGGTGGTTACTAGGTAGCTGGTGGTTACTAGGCAGCTGGTGGTAGATATGTAGGTTACTATACAGCTGATGGTTACTAGGTAGCTGGTGGTAGATATGTAGCTCGTGGTAGCTAGGCATCTCGTGGTAGATATATAGATTACTAAGTAGCTGATGGTTACTATGCAGATGGTGGTTAATAGGGAGCTGGTGGTTACTAGGTAGCTGGTGGTAGATATGTAGCTCCTGGTAGCTAGGCAGCTGGTGGTAGATATGTAGCTCATGGTAGCTAGGCAGCTGGTGGTAGATATGTAGCTCCTGGTAGTTAGTCAGCTGGTGGTAGATATGTAGCTCATGGTAGTTAGGCAGCTGGTGGTAGATATGTAGCTCCTGGTAGCTAGGCAGCTGGTGGTAGATATGTAGCTCATGGTAGCTAGGCAGCTGGTGGTAGATATGTAGCTGATGTTAAATACTATATTATACAGGTAGCTGGTGACAATTAGGTTATTAGCATTAGATGTATAGCTGGTGGTTACTAGGCAGCTTGTAGTTACTATGTAGCTAGTGGTAGATATGTAACTGGTAGTAAATATGTAGCTGGTAGAAGATATGTAGCTGTGGGTAAATATGTAGCTGGCTGTAGATTTGTAGCTGGTGGTAGATACATAGTTTGTGGTAGCTAGGTAGTTGGTAGTAAATATGTAGCTGGGGTTAAATAGGTAGATGGGGTAGATATGTAGCTGGGGGTAAATATGTAGATATGTAGATATGTGGTAGCGACATATCAGATCACACTCAAATCCTGATAAAGGAAAGATAATTGTGTTCATGTTTCTCACTTCACTCATCACATGGAACTGATGTACGCATTTAAATGAAGTCAATTCAACAAGTGTTTTTTTTGTCAGTAGGCGGAGCTTAAAAACACTTCGTTTTGAATTCTCCAAACATTAGCACGGGAATCACCTGAAAGTCTGTACGCCATTTGCTAATGGTGTATTTACCTTTTTTTTAAATGCATGCCTCAATTCAGATGAGTGTTTATCAGCCCTGCTTTTCCCTTCACAGAGCATTCTGGGAAGCGGCACAGGTACAGCAGAACTCGCTCTTCATCTGATGAATAAACTGTGGCTCTGACGGCACGAGCTAATCAAAGATCCTCTGATTAGCATGCTTCTCTCTCGCGCCTGGCTTCAGGCACAATGTTCGTGATGCACGTCTCGCACTCCTTGGATCTGAAAATGATTTCATGCTGTTGATGAGAAGAAGAAAGGGGAAGAACAGAGCTCTGTAAATGAACTGCAGCTGATAGCAGACCGTCGGACCGGTTTAAGGAAGGGTTACGGAAGACTGAGCTTTGATGTCTGGCTGTTATATAACGCTGCACTGCGTTCTGATTGGTCAGATGTCGGTTCCTATAAGAACTATCTAGATTAGCAGATCTAACAAATCTAAGGTGTAGACAGTGTGAATGCGCCCAATATTATTTGTTACTGTTGCTATAGTAACGATTTATAGAGCGTAAACGAATCTGGAAAACGTGTTTGATCGCTAAAATTGCGAGGAAACATGAAAGTCTTCAAGATGGACGCTTTTGTACTTTCTGGTTATTGATTAGCTTGTCAAACTCGCTAGCCAGCTAAAGTGAATGTATTAGCTTATTAAATTCGCTAGCTATTGGTTTTAGAATCATGATTGTGCCTTTTTCGGACCTGTACGATGTTGTTTGAGGATCCAGTCACAGATCGGTTCTCTGGGACTGAGTACAGTCGCTTTTAGCTGAATTTTAGTCGATATTATCACAGCTCAACTCCTTTACACACTTTCTGTTATTGTATGAGTGGATAGAATGATAGAAGAGATGAATATTAATGGATAAAGAAAGAGAGAATTGAGGTGTGTGTGTGTGTGTGTGTGAGAGAGAGAGAGAGAGAGAGAGAGAGAGAGAGAAAGAGAGAGAGAGAGAGAGAGAGAGAGAGAGAGAGAGAGATAGTGTGTGTGTGAGAGAGAGAGAGTGTGTGTGGGCGAGCGCGCGCGGCGCCGGCGATCGCGCCGCTCGCGCGCTCGTGTGTTGTGTGTGTGTGTGTGTGTGTGGTGTGTGTGTGTGTTTGTGTGTTTTGTGTGTGTGTTGTGGGTGCGCGCGCCCGCGTGTGTGCGCGCGCGCGCGCGCGCGCGCGCGGAGCGCGTGTGTGTGTGCGCGCGCGGCCGCGCTCCCGTGTGTCTGTGTGTGTGTGTGCGCGCGCGCGCGCGCGCGCGCGCTCGTGTGTGTGTGGTGTGTGTGTGTGTGTGTGTGTGTGGTGTGTGTGTGGTGTGTGTGTGTGTGCGCGCGCGCGCGTGTGTGCGCGCGCGCGCGCGCGCGCGCAGCGCGCGCGCGCGGCTCCCCGTGTGTCTGTGTGTTGTGTGTGCGCGCAGCGCGCGCGCGCGCGCGCGCGCGCGGTGTGTGCGCGCGCGCGCGCGCGCGCGCGCGTGTGTGTGTGGTGTGTGTGTGTGTGTGTGTGTGTGTGTGTGTGTGTGTGTGTGTTGTGTGTGTGTGTGTGTGTGTGTGCCTGGTGCCCCGTGGTGGTCCTTCCACTCCCCCCCTTTCACTCTCGCCGATAAAGAAGCCTGCTTCAGAGAACTGCTCCCACATGTCTTTCCCATAGTCTTAATCTTGACCCAGACCAGGAGCTTGAGTGTTCCGGTTGACTACACACACACACGCACACGTGCGTACACACACACACACACACACACACACACACACACACACACACACACACACACACACACACACACAGAAGGGAGTAATTCAGTGTGTCACAGGCCAGAATAGAGAGGCTGTGTGTATGAGCAGGGCCACGCATTAACGCTCAGGAAAAAGGCCGGTAATTAAAAGCTAACGCGCGGTCGCAGGCGTATGTGTACGCACGTGCGCCGTAGGCCGTGACGGAGGAAGGTGCTGCCCGTCGCTCTCCTAATGGAGAATACGGCAGGTAATTGTCATTGTGCTCGAGGCGTCATCTTCCATTAAACACGCAATTCATCTCGGAGGAGAGACGTCCGAAGCAGGTACGCTGATTTATTACAGATTACCGCCGGCGGAGCTGAACAACGCTGCGTTGTTAAAAAGGGGTCACCGTATTTGTTTATCTAATAACACTTAAACCAGAGTGCTGTCGAATCCTCCGTTCACTTCGCAAGGTGTTGATTGGGTAACAGCGGCTTGTATCCGTAATACGTTATCGTTTCTATAGCGACGGCTCGTACGCAGGGACTCGTACAGCGCATGCCGTGTATCATCTCGGTTTAATAACGAACGTATCGAATTGATCGGATTGTCGTGTTGTTGTTTATCAAAGAAAAATGTTTGCTCTCAGGAGACAAAAGAAGGAGAAGAGCAAGGAGTCTCCAGTGTCACTGGTTTCTTGGTGAAACTAAACCGTGTGTCACATGATGTGTGTTCTTTCTTCCACACTAATCTGATTGAGCAAGTGTGAAAACATCGGGTCGGGCGGAGAAAGAAAGAAAGAAAGAAAGAAAGAAAGGAAGAATAAATGAAAAAAGCAGAAGGCGAAAGATTTAAATGGGTTTTTTTTTTTTTTTTTGCATTGTAAATTTCACATTAGCTGACAGCAAGACAAGACTTAATGCTTTTCCTGGAAAAAAACAAAAAAACAAAAGACAAGCGTGAAAAGTTGGAGGCCTCGTCCCCCCGAGGCGCAGGAAGAGAAGCAGCACCTGCGAGAGCAGATGGAGGAAGAGAGCAGGAAATGTGGCGAGGTATTTTTTAGCGCGGTGCACCGCTACCTGCTGTGAGATGAGCGACATCGCTCTGTTGATGTTCCTCTCCGAGAAGCTGTCGGAGAGAAAGAACGTCTCTCGTTTAAAGCCGCAAATTACAGCGGAGAGAGAGAAGAGAGCAGCACTTAGCCCATCACGGCCGTCATGGCTGTTTCTTTCTTTCAGGCTGACAAAAAAGGAGCCAGAGCCAGAGAGAGCAAATGCACTGCGCCCTTTATCAACTCGCCTGCGTTATAATTAAAACGATATCCAAGACTTCCATCATGCTCTGTTCTCTCTCTCTCTCTCTCTCTCTCTCTCTCTCTCTCTCTCTCTCTCTCTCTCTCTCTCTCTCTCTCTCTCTCTCTCAGACAGCGCAATCAGCCCCGTGTGTCGAACGTGTGCTTTACCCACTGAGATGATGCGGTAAACAAATCCAGATTGGCCAGTTACAGATAAACAAAAAAGCTTACCAGAGCTTCTTTTGACACGATGGACATCAAGTTCAGGGAATACAAACGCAGTGACAGACATGACATGAAGCGCAGATGAATCTTTCATGACTTCCTTGTCACTTCTTTACTTTTTTTTTTTTTTTTCTCCTCAGAACGTGACCTCTAGGGAACAAATCAGGGTCGTGGGGTCGGTGGTCGGTGGTGACGCCACTCGCGATCCCTTTCTCCGCTATGACAGGAAGGTCTCAGAGAAGCTCTCACTCTCTCGCTCTCTCACTCTCTCGCTCTCTCACTCTTCGTCTCTCTCGAAGTGTCTCTGCTTTAAAACTTCGTTCCGTTCGTCAAGCGCTCCTTTGGATTTCTCTTGTCAAAATCCGTAAATATATTAATAAAGAGTCGACATTGGCGTCTGGTTGACGTTGGAGGTCATTCGTCAAATCAACAACGGGACAGTGAAACCTCAGGGACACACACACACACACACACACACACACACACACACACACACACACCGAGTGATTTAGGATGCAGTCTATGTCCACCCTGATGGCCAAGACGTCAAAGAAGCCGTTAAGACCAGTCCCAGAAAAGCAGGTCTCAACCATGTGACGGCCTACTGATAGACGTTGGGGGTTTTGGCTGGAAGTTTTGATAAAAAGAGCCAGAGACGCGACGGCACCGCAGCACGACGGACCCCGGCGTCCCTTTCCATAACCGAACAGCAAATCCGACAAATCCCCCCTGTGACAAGATTCCGGATACAAAACAAGCTTAGCGTCAGTTTGACCTCGAGCAAGCCTTCACCCATCACCACAGTCCCCCTGAACACAAAAAACCCACAATCCCTCTTGACCCTGCACCTTATATCTCTAACCTTTAAATATCTGCAAAGTCAACATTACAACAAGCTCTTACTCTTCTCTTATTGACACACTCGTACATGTAATACATACTGTAACTGTTTCTATAGTAACGGCTCGTTCGTGCGGACTGGACTGGAAAAGCACGGTTTAATATGAAAAACTTTTTTTTTGGTTCTGGTTTTGGTGTGAGGGGGGCACGGTGGGTTAGTGGTTAGCACGTTTGCCTCACACCTCCAGGGTTGGGGTTCGATTCCCGCCTCCACCTTGTGTGTGTGGAGTTTGCATGTTCTCCCCGTGCCTCGGGGGTTTCCTCCGGGTATTCCGGTTTCCTCCCCTGGTCCAAAGACATGCATGGTAGGTTGATTGGCATCTCTGGAAAATTGTCCGTAGTGTGTGAGTGAATGAGAGTGTGTGTGTCCTGTGATGGGTTGGCACTCCGTCCAGGGTGTATCCTGCCTCGATGCCCGATGATGCCTGAGATAGGCACAGGCTCCCTGTGACCCGAGGTAGTTCGGATAAGCGGTAGAGAATGAATGAATCCTCAGAGAACTTCATGTGGTCTGATGTAGTTTATGTTGTAGTTTATGATGTGTGTTCTGAGATGCTTTTCTGATCCTCGCAGTTATATAGAGTTGTTATTCTTCCTGTTTCCGCCCACAGAGCCACCGCTCGCTAGGATTTTCTGTTTGTTTGGTTTTCACACCAGGGTGTGAACTCGACTGCAGATGTTGAAGATGAAGCTCTTAGACATGACCTACAGAGTGAGCCAGTTTTCTTGCTTGACCTCACAGCTCCAGGATTTTTTAATCCTCAGCACGGAGGTTCCTGTATAGATCCTCTCCCCATTTCTCCTGGAGTCTTTGGTTACCTCTTAAAAAGACACTAACCTTAATCCAAACCTCAATGTGAAGTAGCATGTGCACGGTGCATTCTGTTTACACAGGAGGGTGTTCTCGGAATCGACTCCAAAAATCCACCAGGATTTAGACTTAAATCAAGAACTGAAACTGGACGAATCGGTTGATCTGAAGCGAATGTGTTCAGCTCCATGTAAAGAAAGCGGTCGGGGTTGACGTTCGATAAACATCTACAGAATATCTACACAACAGCTTCTTTCACATACAGTATACAAATGAATTCAGCATCACACACACACACACACACACACACACACACACACACACACACACACACACACACACGCACGCTTCTTCTTGGTTAAATAAACACACCTACAGTATCTCTCTTTATACTTTCTCGACTGCTTTCTCTAAGAAATAAATAAATAAACAAACAAACAAACAAACACATTTTTTTCCTCCGTCTTTTGCCTCATATGTGAATACGCGCTAAACTTTACCTCACAGAAGTCTGGAAAACTATTTATTCATAAGTGAAAGTGCTGATTATATTCCTAAGATCTACTCCCGAGGCCTGTGTGCCATTCACACACACACACACACACACACACACACACACACACACACACACACACACACACACACACAGAGTGCGCGCTGCGCTTTCACCGCTCCATTACGCGTGTTACCTGATGACGCTCTCCTCCCTTTATTTATCTATCTATTTCTGCCTTACGAGACGACGCGGGTTACCGTTTTAATATCTCAAGTGAAACACGATTATTACGTCTTAATGCTGAAATTACGGTGCTTATTTATTTTTTTATTTTGCTCTCTCTTCCTCTTGATGCCGATCGCTTTTTTTCCCCTCCTTCTCCTGCGTTGCACCCCATGGCATTAACATCTTTATCCCGGCATGTGTTTCTGGTTTTAAAACCTTTACCCCTGCTGTTTGAAAAATAGTGCTCATTTTCATCCCCCATGGAGAGCTGAAATCCCCATAGGCGAACCATTAGAGTTCTCGGAGCTCCCCTCCCCTTCCCTAGCGCTTATTACTCCTGCCTGTACACTCCGAACTGGCTCATTGGGTTTCACTAAATTATGCAAATAAGGTGATGCTCAACATATAGGTTTTTTTTTCTTCCTTCCACCCTCCTTCTATCTCTGTCTTTCTCAGCTTTCTGCAACTGCGCAAGTTTACACAGCTTTCCGCGTGCGGCGACATCATTACACTGACGCAAGGCTGTCAGCGAGATTTATGCATCAGTGACAAATTATATTGGAAATGTGTTTCTCTGAAACAAACCCCCACCACCACCACCACCACCACCACCCCTCTTCTCATCCCCTTCCCCTTTCCCTTACTTTACTTTATTTTTATTTTATTTTTTTATTAAATTTTTTTCCCCTAATTTTCTCCATTCCTTTCTCAGGTTGAGCCAAGTTCTGCCTTTGCCTTTGCCTTGTGGGGGCAAGAAAACTTAAAGCCGAGTTATTTCCATTTCTGCTTTATGTTGTTGTTTGCGCATATCAATGTGCGCCTGCTGATACGGGTGCGGCTGTGTTCAAATGAATTCATTAATCAGACGCTCCAGCGCTGGCTGGTGGGCTCTTGCGTCTGTACTTTGCGACTTGAATCTTGGAGTTTTGTGTTTTCTTGCTGCAAATAAAACTCCCCCCTCCCCCTTCACCTTTCAGTGACTTTCTGAAGTCGTCTTGTTGTAGCTGATGAAGGTCTCGTGTTGCGTCCAGGACGTGATCTTGTGATGATGTGGAAGTGCGACTCATATTTCTCAGCCCTAACATCTTAATCATCACAAGATCCCAGCATCCCTGATCTCTTCTCTGACTCCGAATTAGTGGCTTTAAATGAAAAGATTCCAGGAAACAATCTTCAGCTAATTCTTCCATCTCTGTAACACTTTCTGAAAGCAATAGCAATCAAAAGTGTGTGTAAGTTCACATGCATCACTGTCTGACACACAGGGGAAGGAAATATCGAACAGAGCTTTGGTCTAAGAGCTTTGGTCTAATAGTCTGGTGTGTTTATTTATTTATTTCTATTTAATTAATAGTTTTATTATTCATCTACATTTTTGATTTATTTGTTTGTTTGTTTGTTTGTTTGTTCTATTTTTTTATTATTGTTTGATTTATTATTCATTTATTTATTTATTATTGTTTCATTCTAATTTTTTATCACATTCATTTTTTTTCATTATTATGTATATTGTTTTTATTCTGTTTTAACTGCTTATTTAGGTATTTGCTTTTTTTAGCTGTTTGCTTGTTTGTTTGTTTGTTTCATCATCGATTTTTCGCCAACGTCTTTATTTATTGTTGGTTTCTTAATTTATTTATTTTTTTATTTATTTATGTATTCGTTATTATTTATTTCTTATACATTTTTCTCTTCGCCTGCTTGTTTGTCTTATGGCGTTACGTATTAGATATAATAAATGTTACATATTACACCGGTGGTTCTCATTCGCTATACAGTAATTGCTCACTACCATTTTACACTCAACCATCGAAAAACATTCTAACTTCTACTGATTTGGAAAGCATGTGGAAACACGGCGGTGCTTTTATCGCTTTATTTATTGGTTTCTTCAACATTAAGGTGACTGGCACGAGTCTGAAATAAAGGGAACGCAGATATTTCTCTCAAGCTCATTTAGATTATATCCAAACTCCACGCTCACACACAGTTCACAGCACACACACTCCGACCCGTCAACACACACCTATCATTGGTCGCTGTCGTTCTTGCCATGTGAGTGATTCCCAGTGACTAAATAGCACGTTTCACTCTGACGCCACGTGACAGACGTGTTACAGCTCAAACTTCACCGAATTGTCTTTTTCCTGAAGTGCTTCAGTGAATAGATTAAAGCATGCAAGGAGCAAAACATTACAAATCCCTCTTAACCCCTCTCTCGCTCACACACACACACACACACACACACACACACACACACACACACACACACACACACACACACACACAGAGCACTCCGATATCACTCTCACTCACAATGTTATTAAACACAACTTTGCAGATTTACTTCTTTCAGAGGGCCATTTAGGCCGGCGGCGCAGGAAGGAAGTATGTGAGGGAATTGCAGGTTGCCAGTGTGTGTCTGGCCGTGCAGAGTGACAGGGGTTGATTTGGAGCGCGGCGCGACTGAGGCCCTCCTCCCGCGTGTTGTGACAACCGCTCATTACACCTCAACAGCTGCCGCCCGTGCCACATGCAAATGGACACAAATGGGCTGCCGCTGCAGAGAAGCTAATAACGTTGTTTTAGCTGCTACTCTCATTCGACCCCTCTTTCTCTCTCTCTCTCTCTCTCTCTCTCTCTCTCTCTCTCTCTCTCTCTCTCTCTCTCTCTCCCACTCTCTCGCTCTCCATCTCATCTCCCTCGTTCGCTCCTCCTCCTGCAATCTTGCTCTTCATCTCCACCTTTCATCTCTGTTCCTCTCTGATCTCTTTCTCTTTGTCGTGGTTAAGGAGGTAAGCTTTAAACAAAAACAACTGGAAGCATATCGTTTGAACTTTGACCTTAAGAAGAATCTTCATCAACTAATATGGATTTTTTTAGCACCATAGACCACGTTATTATTCTTAACGAGCTATATACAGTTTGTTTTCTTATTTATTCAAAATTTATATGCAAATTACTCATTTTATATGCAGAAATCCAGGAAAAGATATAATTCATGTTTGCTTTATGTAGTGTGTGTGTGTGTGTGTGTGTGTGTGTGTGTGTGTGTGTGTGTGTGTGCGTGCGTGCGTGCGTGCGTGCGTGCGTGCGTGCGTGCGTGCGTGTGTGTGTGTGTGTGTGTGTGTGTGTTTCAATTATATTTTGAAAATTGAATTAGATGCATTATTAGTAAAATTTAAAAAACAATAAAATTAATTCCATAAAACATCGGATCAATTCACGTTAAAAAAAATAATTCAGATAAGAATTTATTAAAAATTATTCCACATATTTTGACTCGATCTAAAGAGATCATTTGGGTCGATAAAATAGCCAGGAAGATGAATAACTTTAAGCAAAATTAGGGGGGGGGGGGGTTAGGAATGAATAATTTATTCCATCTAATTAATAATAAGGTTAATAATACAAATCCAAAAATAAAATAAAAATAAAAAAGAATGCACACTTTTATCCAACAAAATAAAAAATGGACAATTCTCCAATATACAGAACAAACGTTACAAAGGATTTATTTATTAAATTATTGATTTATTTCTAATAAATATTTATTTGTTTATTTGTTTA
The DNA here is from genome assembly GCF_022655615.1 of Tachysurus fulvidraco. Taxonomy (NCBI): domain Eukaryota; kingdom Metazoa; phylum Chordata; class Actinopteri; order Siluriformes; family Bagridae; genus Tachysurus; species Tachysurus fulvidraco. The sequence continues at coordinate 30,715,091 of NC_062522.1, forward strand.
TTTATTTATTTTTATCACAGTCAACTCCTACAGAACATTTCCGACCATCGTACAGGATTTACTTCATTTTCCATAAGTTGGAACACAGATCTCTGTATCGCTCGCCGACTCACGTCCCCTCTGCACACGTCCACGTTCCCATTGTGTGCGATTTAAGATGAGTGTTTTAAGTGAAGCTGCAGCTTTCACAGCGATTGTCCTCCTCCACTTTGACCACTTAGCGATGCTCATTTTTTTCTGTCGTTGTTAATTGGCTTTTCTCTCTGCTCTCCGCTCAAATGCATTATCCTGTTGTCTTTAACAAAAAAAAAACAAAGGCTTGAAACAGAAGTGACTAATTATATGTCTAACCTCAATTTAATCAAGATTTCTAGCCTGATTTCTGAGGAGAAATATCGCTTCAGTTGGATTTTTTTTATCAGACATTTATATATTTTTAAATCAAAAAGTTTCTTTTAATGGTTGCAAAAAAAAAAAACAACCTCCAAAGTCGTGTGTACTTATTCGAAGTGAAAACTTGAACTGAAATAAACTGAAACGCTGTAGTTACGAAGAATGTGGGATTTTTTACAAACCCTGAAAAAACAGTTTAAATACTGTATTAATTATAATGAGTATTGATAACAGGATATTACAGCTGTGTGTTTGCTACTTTGTTGAGAATATTTGAGTAAGAACATGAACAAAATTACAGAATCGTACGATTTATCATTGGGGGGTCACGGTGGCTTAGTGGTTATCACGTTCGCCTCACATCTCCATGGTTGGGGGTTCGATTCCCGCCTCCACCTTGTGTGTGTGGAGTTTGCATGTTCTCCCCGTGCCTCGGGGGTTTCCTCCGGGTACTCCGGTTTCCTCCCCCAGGTCCAAAGACATACATGGTAGGTTGATTGGCATCTCTGGAAAATTGTCCGTAGTGTGTGAGTGTGTGAGTGAATGAGAGTGTGTGTGTGCCCTGTGATGGGTCGGCACTCCGTCCAGGGTGTATCCTGCCTCGATGCCCGATGACGCCTGAGATAGGCACAGGCTCCCCGTGACCCGAGAACTTCGGATAAGCGGTAGAAAATGAATGAATGAATGAATGAATGAATGAATAAATATGATTTATCATTGGGGTCCAAGCACCAAAACGACCTTGACTCTATAAATGGACATGTTACTCAGCCTGGTTATTACCTACAAATTAGTTGGGTATAAAATCACAAGCTAAACTGTTTTCACCAATAAACTCGAGATGCTTTGGATCACTAAAAATGATATACAATATTTGTCCTTTAGGCTCCATTGCAAGGTTTCACCCTAATAAAAATGTCTTCGAAGAAAACCTCATCTGATCAACCGTATGAAAGATCATATTAAAGATCTTGTCATGTGCAAGAACAAGCACCAATATGTGAAGGATCTTTACTATCTCCAACCTCCTGTTGTATATAGAATGTAAAGATGCTGTGATCCATGATCTCGACTACCAAAATGCTCCAGACCTTTATCAGTACTCCACGAGGATCCTCAAATGGTTCAGTAGAAATCAGAAATAAAGATAAGATGCAGAGTATAGAACAGTCAGTGAAGCTGGAAACCCAAAACACTGAGGAAGGAAAGATGAAGCCGTCACAAGCATGACGGAGGTTACAAGGCAAGGTCCCACTTGGGATCCCAGAGGAAACTACTGCAAGCAGAAAAGGGGAAGATGTTGCAATACCTGGTGCCAAAACTTAGAGATGGACATCATGAGTTTCGGCAACTAATGGGGTTTCTCTTTTTGCATTCACAGATGTTGGAAAACAATGTCTCACTTTGCGAGTTAGAATAAATTCAGTACCTATAATTTACACCATTACTCGGCTAGATGGTAATTACACTCAGCACTTACCAGTGGTCCAAGCAGCAAGGATACAAGGACCTTATAGTATACCGTTGTTGTTGTTGTTTTTTAACAGAAGTCCAAGCGCCAAAGACACAGGAACCCTATAGTGTACTGTTGTTGTTGTTGTTGTTGTTGTTGTTGTTGTTGTTTTTACCAGTGGTCCAAGCACCAAAGACATTGTTGTTGTTTTTTAACAGAAGTCCAAGCGCCAAAGACACAGGAACCCTATAGTGTACTGTTGTTGTTGTTGTTGTTGTTGTTGTTGTTGTTGTTTTTACCAGTGGTCCAAGCACCAAAGACATTGTTGTTGTTTTTTAACAGAAGTCCAAGCGCCAAAGACACAGGAACCCTATAGTGTACTGTTGTTGTTGTTGTTGTTGTTGTTGTTGTTGTTGTTTTTACCAGTGGTCCAAGCACCAAAGACATTGTTGTTGTTTTTTAACAGAAGTCCAAGCGCCAAAGACACAGGAACCCTATAGTGTACTGTTGTTGTTGTTGTTGTTGTTGTTGTTGTTGTTGTTGTTGTTGTTGTTGTTTCTTAACAGGACTCCAAGCACCAAAGTTACAGGAACCTTATATCATTGTTATTGTTGTTGTTGTTGCTGTTTTCCAGGAGTTTAAGCATTATAGTTACATGTACACTATATTATACCTTTGTTGTTGTTGTTTAACAAGGGGTCCAAGCACAAAAGCTATGGGAACCCTATAGTATACTGTTGTTGTTGTTGTTGTTGTTGTTGTTGTTGTTGATGATGATTTTTACCAGTGGTCCAGGCACCAAAGACACAGGAACCCCATAGTGTACTGTT
>NC_062522.1:30727766-30732766 GCF_022655615.1 Tachysurus fulvidraco
TAAAGCAGCCGTGTGTATAGTCACAGGCTAATCCAAATGAACCCAGTAAATAAGATTCTCCCCAATTACACACACTTACACCACAATGTCCAATCACATCCTCGGCACAAAAGCAAACAAATTCAATTCACTTCCATTCCACTCAAAAGAAATCAACTTCCCGTAATTGCCCTGTGGAGAAAAATAAAGTGTGCAAACTGTATCAATTTTTTTTTTCCTGCGGGGGGGGGGGGCGGGGGGGGCACATTTTTGACTAATGACATTGTAATAAGATGCCTAGCAATAGACTTTGAATAGAAAATATAATTACATGCATTAGTTTGTCTAAGCATTTATAAGATCACAAATCCATCAGATTTTCAGAGCTCATCTGCAGAACCATTCATCAGTGTCGCGAGCGCTTTACGCGGGCAAAACGTGTTCATTTGTTAGCTGCTTTTCAAGGCGCGAGCCTCACATTCGCTCAGCGTCCCGCACGGCCGAGTGGAGTTGACAGCTGCGTTATCGAAATGCACACGCTCTTAGAACTCGCACTTGAGCATGGGAACTTCATCAACAGGAAAAAGAAAAAAAAAAGTTTTTTGTTTTTAGGACCTTGCGTATTTTATGAATCATTAGATTTACATTAGATCAGATCTTATTTTCAAACGTCTACTTCAGGATGCACCCTTTAAGTCTCGTCCGAGAGCTGCCTACTAACTCGGATAGATATTATGTGTATTGACCCGCCTGTAACAAATAAATAAAAGCTTTAAGAGATCAGAAACATCGACAGGGTGCTCGATTGTGGCCGGGTTGAAACCAATAACGCAAAAACCTCCGCTTTATTATTTTTCTGTCTGATGTCTGATGACTGTAGTACTGCAGTGAACCTAATAATGAAGCGGTGAGAGTTAAGTGAGGCGGTTCGAGCATCGTGCCGGAGAAAATCATTTGGAACGAAAATAAGGGAACTAAGGGAACATTTTTACTAGCCTGCAAAATTACTGAAAAAAAAAACTATTTAGAGCAACAAGCTAACAAAACAACAGCAACTGTGAAGCATGGTGGTCGTGGGAGCATCGTGTTAGTTTGTGGTTCACAGTCGTGTTTATTATGAAGTCCATGTGAGAGTAGATTAAATCAGCTTTAAGCTTTATTCCCTAGAATACGAAGGGCGATAGATTTATAAAAAAAAATAATAATAATAAAAAAAAACGTTTTGTAGAAAGAAATGACATCAACAATGTTTCTGCAGTCTGAAATGTCTCAAGTGTTTGTACTGACTCACATTAGATAAGACTTAAGATATTTTTCTGAATGCTGATTGAAAATGTCCCGCAAGTCCATTTCAACGTCTGGTAAGTTTCAAAGCAGTGGGGGTCAAAACTTATGCACAAACGACCGATTTTTTTTTTTCCTTTTAATTTGTAAAAATGTAAAAACTATTCAGATTTTTCCATCCATCCATTTGCAGGTAAGTGTTTTTATGTCCACAAAACATGGAAAAGTTCAAGGGGCAAATACTTATGCAGCACAATCTAAGACCTATTTGAAAGACTTTTTTGTTTCTTCCTGCCCAGTTTAAGAGCGAGAGCCTGTGTGAGAGACGGACGCCGTTGAGAGAACGGTGTTAGACGTGTTCAGAGAAGCAGTACATTACAGACTCAAGCTAAGCGTCTCTAATTCGCATTAAGAAGCCGACGCACGGAAAACCCGAGCTGTTATTGGGTTAGCCGCCACTTAGCGCGGAAGTGCACCTTACCTCGATACATTTGCGTAAAAACACGAGTGTCACCGAAATTAGCTGACATTAGCGTAGATATGGAGCCTACTTATTGCACAAAGTGTCTTTTTCAATGCGGTTAGCGCAGTAGGTAATGCACCAGAGGTTTCCCGGGTCGCGTATCAACGTATTAACGTATCAACGAAGCATCAAGCTGGTAAGCTAAAGCCAAGCAGCCATTTTGGATATGATACCAATCGTGGTGAGGGTTAAACATAAAGTACACGAGGAAACTGTAAAGCTGAACATTTTTTCATCCATATTTTCACTATAGCACCACCGAGACAAGACGAGAAAGCAAGAGAGATAAACCGGACGATTATGTGAGGAATGAAAGACTTGGAAATGTTCTGTTAGAGAAAACTAATCAATACATAGTCACATCGTTGTAGATTAAGAGCATTAATACGGCAGACATAACGTTGGCGTACATGCTTCATAAGTTCATTAAGGTCTTGTGAATGAGACAGAGCTCCGGAGGTGTCGTACTCCTGTATAAATTAATATTAAAATTAAAATCTCTGATGTCACCTGACAAGATTTGACAAAGAACTTTTTATAAATTGTCTAACGCCGCTTAATAAAAGAGTTATGACATGTTTATGAATGTGTTAACAACCAAATCCACTTTTTTTTTTATTCTGACGTTGCATAAATCCTGTGATGAGTTTGGACCCAAGCCTTTCATAAAGGCTCTAAGTCTGTTTTATAAAAGCTTAATGTAAGGCTTATGAAGGTCTTATGAAGCCCTTTTTTTTCCAACACTCCAAAAAAGCTTTATTTTCTTTATAGTTTTTTTGTTTCTTCAAACTGACCTGAAGAAGTAAATCGAATGCAAAACTGTTTAATAACGGATGCATGAAACTCATACTATTAATATCTTAAAATCTGCTTTTAAACATTTGAATCTTTTTATTTTATTTTTTTTTTTAAAAAGGAATATCTGAGAAAATTAACGCTAGATATTTTGTCGCTTCATATTAAATTTCTTCCTCTGTTTCGTTTTCATCCTAAGGGTGTGCTAACTTTTGCACTTTAATTTCAGTGGCAAATTTCATCCTGTGTCTCAGTGTCAGTGTTCAGCCTTTCTTTAAGAGTGGTAAAAAAAAATTTAAAAAATAAATAAATATAATAGAAAAAGACAAGAAGAGGATGGAACGTTTGTAATCTCGCTCGCCGTCGTGTCCGAGATTATTTCTAAAATAAATAAATAAATAAATAAATAAATAGATAGATAGATAGATAGATAGATAGATAGATAGATAGATAGATAGATAGATAGATAGATAGATAGATAGATAGATAGATAAATAAATAAATAAGACCATCAAGATCTTCTTAATTTAGTTTCAATTTTAAGTAAAGTTCCTGCTCTCATCACCCGCCTGTTAAAGGGCCTTTTTACACCCGGTCACTTTGTGTGTGTTCTGATCCGATTGCTATCTGATTTGTTAAAACTGGTCCATTTACATCAGGCCACATAAACGCGTCTCGGCGAATCGGATATCGATCCGATCTTTCTACTCCCGCCCAATATGCAAATATATTTACCTCATTTCCGGGGTATTTAAAATGGAACACACTTTGGTGTATGCGGTTGCTACAAAAAACAGCATTTACTGTTTGCTGCATTTTTGCTGGCAGCAGCAGTGCATTTTAAGACCCAAAGAGACACCTGGGTGAAAGATCGGAGCACTGGTGGGAAAACATGTTTGTTTCTGGCGTGATGCACGACTCGCGAGTCAACTGCGAGTGACGTACTTCCGTTTGGGAGGAGTATAGCGCTGACGTATGTGGCTTAACAACCACATGCATTTACACCTGTCCAGTTTCATCTGAAATGCATCCCAGACCTCCTCCTGAAGGGGTTCGAGCGATCGGATTTATATCCGGATATTGTGACGACGCCATCCAGTGATAATCGTTCGAATTCATTTGTGAAGGAAAGTAAAAACCCTAATCGAGAGATAAGAGCTGATCCAGATGCACCTCTCTGGCTCGGCTTCAGCTGATCATCGGCAGCAGGCAGCTGCTCCAAGTCTCGGGCTTTGCCAGAAATTAAAGCCACAAGCGTTAATTAATAGAAGGGGAGAAAGACTTTTGTTTTGTTTTTTGTTGTTTTCCTTTGAACGAAGTCCAGGAGCTACTCTGAGATGAGCCACCTGAGATGATTAGAGGAAATGAGCTGAAATGGTTGATATTTCTATTCAGAATCATGTAAATTAATTGGGTTCACACTTCATTTGAGCTTAATTCAGATTTTAAAAAAAAGACTACATTGGATCCGCGGCAGCGACTGAATAAGGACGAGTTTCGATCAGCCTCAGAGTTGTTTTGTGATGTTGCGGGTAAAAATGCAGCAGCTTTTATGCATAAATTGTGATTTTTTTTTGTTGTTGTTGTTAATTTCAATGAAAATCCTGTAAAGACTGTTCAGTATAACTCTCTGTGAAGACCGCAGGTTAACATGTTATAACACTTTTATAGCCTATTATACGCATCATTATAATTATTCATAAAAATGTGTTACACTTTTAGAGCATTGCTTATAATGCATTTATAATCTGATAAAAAAAAAAGCATTCTAATTATGGCTTATAACAAGTTATAGCTTCTCATAAGTGTAGCGTGCCAATTTATAAACACTACTTATGATGCAATGAGTCATGCCAGTGTATCAAGGATAGCTACTAACTGTAAGAGACTTTTATAGATAAATATAATAATTCTAGCCAAGTATGTACAGTACTGTATAATGCATTATAAATGCATTATAACATGATATGAATGTGTTCATAGGTTATCGTAGTTCTATAAAAGCTGTGTGTCTAATAATCTATGAGTTCCACATCAACGTTTTACACATAATGCTGTAATGATTATAATGGTTATAATGCATTATGAACATTATTAACAGAATGAATTATACATAAGTGGTGACTTTCAGACATTATAACACATATACAGTATGCATAAAATGAATAGATGTTTCAATGACAGACTGTATATTATATATATTATATTATACTGTTTATTATAACCTCATTACTGACAGACATACAGTATCACATCATAAGCTCATTATAATGCTTTATAAGCTGCATAGTTGAGTTAAAAGTGTAAAAGTGTTGCGTTTGGTAATGGCGATGTGATGTGTTATAAATGCTGTATAATGCAGTACATGAATAAATGAATTCATAATGCATCGTTGAAGCAAAGTGTATATGTATGTGTA
>NC_062522.1:30740266-30770266 GCF_022655615.1 Tachysurus fulvidraco
ACACACACACACATACCCATTTCTGTTGTAGCACTTGAGTAACCAGGCTGCTCCGTCATATTACTAACCCAAACGGTAATAAATCATTTCAGCTTTCATCTAATGTTATTGATGAATGGGCTATTATTTGTCATTTAATCAACAGAAAATGATGACCTGTGAGATGTATCTTTCTCTCAAGCTCTCTTTCTCTCTCTCTTTCTCTCACGCTCCCCCTGCAGCGAAGGACAGCCATGATGGATTGTATCCTTAAACTGTTATTACACTTTTAATGCATTCGCTTAGAAATGACATGCAGGACAGTCATCTCTCGTTTTTTTTCTCCTTTCTAGTTCCATCTCTCTCTCTCTCTCTCTCTCTCGCTCTCTCCCTCGCTCTCTGTTTTGTTTTGTTTTGTCTTATTTGAGTTTCTCTCTATTTCTTGTCCTTGTCTGGAGTTTGCATACACTCTTCAACACAGACATGATGAGGCTGATGCTTGTCTGTTATGTACGAAGTCAAAAGCCATACTTGGAAAATGAACAAATATAGTGTGGGGGTGAGGAGGTGGGGGCGGAGTTCTCTGATCTGACGAGACCAAAGGTTTTTGAAAGGTCTAAATTTAAATTGGAAACCCAATGAAACTCATCACCATAAGAACTAACTACAGCGAAGCATGGTGGTGGTGGTATCATGTTGAGTTTGATGTTTGGTCTTCATTGGACTGAGGAAACAAGAAGGATTTTCCTTCAGTACAGATACAAATACACTTCAGTTTAAAAGTTGAAGTGTATTTGAAGTTGAAGTGTCTTTTTTAAATTTCCTTGTTTGTTTTTTTAAAGAAAATCCCATTTTTATCCATTTCAGAAACATAAAATGAATCAAATGTTTGTTAAACTAAGATCTACAATATCACCCAGAATCACCAAATCAAACACACACCGATATACATCCACGTACACACCGAGACATCCATCCGTGCCTATGGTTCCACCCATATCGAATTGTCTCGCACATTCACTCAATTGCTGTTTTTCACACCACATTTCAAAATGTGAAGTGAAGTGACATACGGCTAAGTACGGTGACCCATACTCAGAACTCGTTCTCTGCAACTGACCCATTCAAAGTGCACACACACAGCAGTGAACACCGGAGCAGTGCGCAGCCATTTTTTTTATGCTGCGGCACCCAGGGAGCAGTTGGGGGGTTAGGTGGCTTGCTCAAGGGCACCTCAGTCGTGGTCGGCCCGAGACTCGGACCCACAACCTTTAGGATTACGAGTCAGACTCTCTAACCATTAGGCCACGACTTGCCACAACGACAATACCTAATCAAACTGCTGCTACTACATAAGTGTAGATATCCTTAAATTTTTGCTGTAAGCATGTACTGTATTGTATACAATATTCACACTGGTATATATATATATATATATATATATATATATATATATATATATATATATATATATATATATATATATATATGGCATTTTGGTAGTGTGTCAGAGAGGGTGTGTCTTTTAAGGGTTAAGATGCTTTGTGTATAACTTTTACCTTTACTAGGATCTTCTCTTTAATCTTAAGGGAAAACTCCCACATTTCTAAGAATTTTCTTAGAATTACGTCACTAGGTGAAACTTATTACACTAAGAATTTTCCTGAATATGTGCCCTGGTGTTTAAGGCTAAATATATGAATAAGTCTGGACTCAGAACTGAGCCCTGGGTCACACTTGGTGTCGAGGGTTAGAGATATTTCAAAGAAATCAAACACATTATACAGTACATACAAAGGGTTGTAGTTAAAGCTGTAGTGGGGATTCGATACCAGTGCATAAGTATAAGCAAATAAATAAATAAATAAATAAATTAATTAATTAATTAATTAATAAAATGCAAGTGTGTTCAATTCTGTATTCTTATTCAGGGTGTTTGGGGAAAATATCGGTAGCCAATTTTTTGCACGATTTTGTCCTCCTAAAGTTTGGTTGTGTGTTAATTAATGTGTTAATTCTCAAAGTTTTATAATTTCTGTTTGTCTTCTCAAACATTTTTTTACTGACATTCAAATATTCTGGCTGAATGTCTAATAATAAAAGACCTGTCAGGAAAATGAATATGGTCTAGTGTGAGCTATGTAATTAAATCCGTGAAGCTTTAACCATGTAATGGCACCAGGCCTTTTTCACTAACACACTTTCCTTTAATAATAATAATAATAATAATAATAATAATAATAATAATAATAATAATAATAATAACGATTTGTGATATGATAAGATGCATTTTATGTCATCAGCCTGCATTTCATTCCCTTTTTTTTTCCTGGTTCAATGCCCATAATTCCATGCACACACAAAAAAAAAAAAAGTCAGAAAGTATAAAGTTTATTGTGATTTGGCAAACTAATTAATATCTGTGAATTCTTAATCACTGGCAAGCATCCTTACTTCTGAAAGATTCCCATGAGGCTGTGCAGGTATAATAAACATGTCAGAACGTCAACTCTGGTGTGAAGCACGGTGGCGGTGGAGTCATGTTGGTGGAGTCATGGTGGTGGAGTCTCGGTGGATTAAGGAAATGAGAAGAAATAAACAGCAGTCCATAGCAATCACAACAAAATCATACGTCAATAAAAATGGAGATGACTTTTAACGTTAAACTTTAATAAACATGTTCAGATAGTAAAATAAAAATAAATAAATGAATGGGATCAGAAGTTGGTTCTTTATCGCAACACAGAAGAGCATTCAGTGCAGCACCTTTTCCACTTAAAACTGAAAAGCCATTGTCGAAGCTCTTCCGTATTCTAATTAAGAGTTTCTAATTAACACGGCGAGCCGGAGAACTGGTAATTGAAGCAGCACCTTTAATGAGATGGTGAACAGGAGCGCAGGGATCAGGAGCCTCCACTCTGTGATTGTAGCCTGATAATTATTATGGCTTAATTGTTTCAAGAGACGCATTGACTGTTCTTTTGTCTCGTAGTTGCTGTAGGCAGATACCGTGTGAGGTTTAATCGTATTAACTAATACTACCGTTCTGAGGATTTAAAGAAATTCCCTAACACGGGAAGGCAACGTTCAGGAAACATTTTCATTATGATTCTACATACAGCTGAATGGAAAAAACATGAGTACCTGATTTAAAGCCTGGAAAGGGAACTGGGCTGGAAGGATATGATTTTTTCTAGTGTTGGTGACTAGTGTGTATGATTTGCATGAATCCTCTCATAGATTAACCTCATCATGAACAATTGCGTGTGAGTTTCTGCTATAGAAATAAGCATGTTCGTGGTTTGCTGAATCAGTGCTTGGTAACTATAATTACCCATCAGCCCCTGCATGTTTCACCCTGTAGAGCACATCTATATAGAGTAAGTGGTTCGCAGTCTCACTGTCATTTTGTTCTGTTGATGTTGTGTTTTGTTTGTTGCTTTGCCTTTCACAGCATTGCTCACGGTCTGTAGTTCCTTATATTTACACCGTGCTCACCTCAGAGAATCCCGGGCACTTCTGACCAATGAGATTTCAACAACATTGAGCTGTGACTAAGTCCTTGTGTTGCTTTTGTAGATTTTACATTTACATGCTCTGGGATTATCTGATTGTGTTTAACTTTAAGCAGTGCAACAACCCATAAGGCAGATGAATAATCTTCTCAAAAAACTGACCCTGAATTCTGTTTTTTACCCCATTTACCTCTTTCTTTTTTTGTTTGCTGTCTTGTTTCTCGTGTAGTGTTTTTTTTTTAAGCATTCCTGATTGTGTTGCTGTTGTTGATAAATGGACGCTAGGGGGCGAGAGAGAGAGAGAGAGAGAGAGAGAGAGAGAGAGAGAGAGAGAGAGAGAGAGAGAGAGGTTCACTCTGCATCCACTAGAGGGCAGAAGTACTTCAGATATGATTCACATAGACTGTGATGCAGTGAAAGTGTGTGTGTGTGTTTGTGTGTGTGTGATTCTCGCAGATGAATAGCTGGAAGAACCACATTTCACTGTGTGTGTGTGTGTGTGTGTGTGTGTGTGTGTGTGTGTGTGTGTGTGTGTGTGTGTGTGAGTGTGCGTGTGTGTGTGATCCTTGCTGATGAAAAGCTGGAAGAAGCACATTTCTGTGCGTGTGTGTGCGTGTGTGTGTGCGTGTGTGTGTGTTTTGATTTTGCCCAGAACTGATATTAGACACCAAAGAGCTCTGGAAAAATCCCAAACTTAAATCATCAGACACCTCATTTGACTCCTCACAACATTTTTTCCCCATCGACAGCTTAACAAAATAGCAAAACAAATCTCAGATGGAAACTGCTTTCCAGCAGCTGAATCACTTGTACTAAGGATTCACCTTCAAGTGTTAGGCCACGCCCCTTCCTTCTATTATGAACCCTGTGTAAAGTGACACCAAGATGTTATATAATATGTTCTGAGGAGGGGAAAATGATGTGTGCTACAAGATGGCTGCCACATCGCACAGGGATGTGGCATTACGTTGTCCGCTTTCATAAAAGCACACAAATAATAATCTGTTGCTTTTTTATTGGGTGATTGATGATTAAGGCTGTAGTTTAGCACGACGCTAAACGGGTGGCAACCGAACTGGTGGTGATCTATTTCTTTTGCTCGAACAGACATTTGAGGGGGGAAAAGTGCTGAAACGACAAATCAGCAAAAAAAGGAACGCGCTGTGCATCTGATGCGTTTGGGCTAATGTAATAATAGCTACATTTAGCATACGTCTTGCATAACGGTTATAGAACACCTAAATATGTCACATGATTCGTTTAGCGATGCTGCGATAAACGATGGCTAAACATAAAAGAAACACAGTAATGGTCTTTTTTCTGATTGATGATGTAAACAGAACCCAGCGTCTATCGGATTTCGGAGGATCGTGTATAGAGTAAAAAGCAATAATCGAGAGTGCTGAACTGGCATTAAAGCAGACTCCAGCAGACACACGGCGAGCTGAGCGTATCAAATGTGCATCTGTGTAAATGTAAAAATAGAAAAAGCAACACAGTCTCTTGACTGTAAACATGCCAGACATATCGTACAGTAAGCCGAGCCAACTTTTGCACCTAACAGGCCGAAATGAATCCTGGGATCCGAGGTTGCAGATGAAGGGCGATGAGCTCATGCAAGAAGGATGGGGGGGGGGCATAGGGATGTAATAATTCATCAGGTGCATTACGTCATCTCCAGCCAATCCCGTTTCTCTCAGCATGGTTAATTTATAGACCCCCGTCTACCCCACTGCACCCGATTCACCCAATAAACTCTAGCAACAAGCGCTCCCCATCCCCCCACATGTCCCCCCCCCACCCCCCACCTATCTGAGGCATGTCATTGGAACGTCTCCAAAAGAAGGCCATTGGTATTAATAGAATGGCTGATGATGCGCTGGCTCTGAAACCTCTTCAGCCCAAACAGCGCACATCCCATGAGGTCATGGCGTCTATCACACTGTGTCTACTGTAGGTGAATTTTAAGCGGCGGACGACCGATAACCCGTCTTACTTCGGTTTCTCGGGTTACCGTGATATCATTAGTGCACACGTACACTGGGACAGGAAATAAATACAGTGTATTATATAGTGCAAAATATCATGTGGTGTGTGTGTGTGTGTGTGTGTGTGTGTGTGTGTGTGTGTGTGTGTTTGAGAATACTGTATCTCTTTTCCAGCATGTCCCAAACCGACTTGTTCCTTTTATACCACAGCAATTTGCCATATTTTGGTCCATTTATTGTTACATTTCTTGTCGTACATAAAACAGTTCATTTAAAAGTTAATAACATGGAAGATGTCGGAAGGATCGATGATCATGAGCAAGCTGTTACTATAGTAACGATAACGCTACAATTTGGATTCGAAGTTTCCCACAGATCGGAATTCCCTTCCGAATCCGCGGTCACAGGAAATTAATTCTGACCAATCAGAATCAAGACGATATAATTATGTGTTTATTATCACTAACATTTTGCCATTTTTATTTGATCTCTAAGTGCCCATTTATGTTCAGCCCGAAATTTTGGCACCGAACAGAGGGATGTGCCTGGCAGAATTTCTGTCTGATATATCGGACGGTAAAACTTCAGCTCTATTTCATCCCTCGCTCTGAAAGGGTATCTGAGGACACAGAGCTGCATGTCGGGGCCACGTGGGTGCGAGCAAGCAGCATCTCTGTAGTGACTTATGAGCTGTCTGCTTCGTTACAGAGATAAAGAGAGAGAGAGAGAGAGAGAGAGAGGGGGACAGGTCTGAAATCCTAGAGGAGTCTGAAAGGAGAGAATCATCCATAAAAATACACATTCGCACACGGACACTAATATCCTATCACACTATGATCTATTCTGTCCTCATCTCCTGTCCCTCATCTCCTGTCCCTCGTCCCCTGTCCCTCGTCCCCTGTCCCTCGTCCTCTGTCCTGGATGGTTGCTATTCTTTGCACACACAAAAAAAAAACACTTCTGTTTGCCACCCTGCCAATATTGTCAATACACTCTGTCTCACAGCAGGACATGAGCCAGGAGAGAAGTAAATGAAGAGCAACACAAAGAAGAGGAAAGAATAGAAGGGCCGAGGACGAGCGAGGACACGAGAGATGTGTAAAGAGGACAGGACAGGAGAGGAGAGGAGAGATTTCAGGAGGCGATGAGAGTAGAGGTTACTCTAACGCGCATTAGCAGCAGATCCACAGTGATCTAAGCTGGCACTTGGCCGCCGAATGCCTCATGTGATGTGGCGCCTGAGTGACTTTTGGCTCCGAGGATGAGGTGGTGGGGTCAGATAGGGTGAAAGCCCCTCAAAAATACCCCTAACACTGACCGCACCCCCAACACACCCCGCTGCAGCGTTCGCCCTGCCAATGCCACAGCTATTTCGATGTCCATTGTCCAATAACAAGACATTCGCTCCAGGACACACACACACTTGCAGTTGAAAAAGTTTTTACACCCCTGTTAAAATTGTAGATTTTTATTGTATACATTAAAATGTAACCAAGTACCAAATGCATGTGTATTATATATGTTATATATGCAATATATAACCTGTCCTTTATGGAGCTGTGAAAGTTTTGGCGCCCTCCTGTAGGATCATTAAAGAAGAATGATTTTGTCCGATATTTGGAGCTTGCTTGCGAATCTACTGATGAAGGTGTTTCCAACAACACACACACTGTTCTGTATCATCATTAGGCCGTTAAATGAAGCCCGCTATGCTTTCTCCCTCGGGCATCAAGCGAGCGAATAAATCAGCTGTTTGGCTAATTTATGCAAGTTTACCCAATTAACGAACCTGTTCGATGTCATTAAGCTACCGTCTTAATGAGCAGTCTGATTATTTTAATTACAATTTTATGTTGATTGTGTCAGTCATTTAGTGCTAATTTAATTTATTAAGAGATTCTCATTAAAATGTTTTTCTAATTTATCCCCTAAATACCTCAACGATCAACCGATCAATCAGATAAACAGCGGCGTGGAAATAATCAGCAGAAAATTTCGCAAAAAGCACCTGGGAACAAATGCAGGCTTTTTTGTGCATGGAATGAAAGTTTCATTGATTAGTTCTAAATATCAGCATCTTTTTTTTTTTTATTGATTATTGAGTCCTTTTTTTTGCTTTATTTTATTGCTCTTCTTATTTTCTGTTTTACTTTCAAACACACGCCTGACATTCATCGTATTTTTAGTAGACACGGTTTAATGCAAATATTTGTGCGCCCTTAAGATATAAATTTAACTAACATTTTATTTGACAGATTTTGTATTTTGTCTGTTGATGCAGAAAATCCAAATGATGTCTGTTCGTATCACCACATGTTCCAGACTTGTATGCGAAATTCTATAAGAGATGTTTCCTGTGTTGGGGGTACAAACTTTTGCACATATAGTGATAGTGGATTCACTGAATAGCACTTTGATTCACAAGGCTGTATGTTTACACGATCGCTTTCCTAATTCTCTTTTCTCCAGCCTTTAAACCCTCTGCTTTATCCCGGAACGCTGCCAGATGGCCCGGGATGTATGGAGGAAGGGAAGGCGATGGGGTTAAGCGTCTATAAGCATCTTATCCTCACTCATCGGTTTCTCTCATCCTCTCCACCATGTCTCTCCTTCATCGCATCATTCCGTCTCGTCCCGGACGCTCAAGCAGCTCCGTCGATGGAGGAATTGTTCAATTCAGATTGATCAGAAGGTGTTGAGGAAATTTCCGGGACAGCATCTGCGATAGTATAAGTGATAACAGGTCGTTCCTGGAGATTGCTAATGCTAGGTCACAAATGTCGATTCACGTCAGATCAGGTGCTTGAAGACTTCATTCAGGAGATGGAAGATGTTTGTATATGATGTGGGATTGTTCACCCGGGAGCAGCGAGAGCTTCTGAACTTTGTGTGTTATCATCATCCAGCATCAAACTCATGACTTCCTGGTTCAAAGCCAAGTTTTTGGAAAAATAAGCTACTACCGATGCTATTGCTTACGGCGTTAGCCTGAAGAGGGTTCTGTGCACAATGACCTGATTTTGAACGCCTCACAGCCTCGCATGGGGAATACTGACCTTTCAGTGTCCAGGCAGCACATGAAATCTTCCTGGTGTGCAACCAGATGTTGGATTATTAACTGTACAGGATGGATGGATAAAATAATGGGTGGATGAAATGGAATTGAATTGAATAGTATCAAATGGATGGCTGGGAAAAATGGAGTGGATGGATGGATGGATAGATGGATGGAGTGGGAGGATTGAGTGAGTGGATGAGTAATTGAGTGGGTGGATGGGAGGAGGTATTAATGGAGTGACTGAGTGACTGAGTAGATGGATGGGTAATATGATGGATGATGAGGATGAAAATATGAATAAATGAATGAATAAATAAATAAATAAACTAACTAACAAATAAACAAACAAACAAATAAATAAATAAATAGACAGATATACATCCAGATGGATTGGACAATGAATGGGTTGGATGGTTAAATAGATGGATGCTTCAATAGATAGATGGATAAACAAATAGACAGATAAATGGGTGGGTGGATGGATGGGATAATGGTGTGTATGAATGGATGGATGGATGGATAGTTTTATCATGAAACATGACCTAACACCATTCACTTTTCCCTCAAAGCGGTTTAGAATGTTTCTAAAAGTTCTCTATTTTCCGGTTCTAGAATTCTTTCTTGCTCCGTCAGCTCCATAAGGGCTAGATCATTAGCCATCGAGCTGAATCAACACAAGACAAAACTTTGGTTCTTCTCTAACTAGAGTGTGAAAAATAATGTTCGTAACACCGTATTAACTCATCTACCCCGTTAGAGCTCGGAGAGAAACACACAGGATTTATAACGTAACCAGGATTCTTCTGTACAATGATTTGCTTACTGTGAAAGATGAGGATTTGAGCAAATGTAATTGTCTGAGGTAAAAATGAATGAAAAGAGATGAACAGGTAAAATATCTACCATGTAGCCATGCTGTGCATAAGTATTCACCCCCTCTTTAACTTTCCCACAGTTTGTAGTGGTACAACCTGAGACTGAACTGGGCTTTAAAATGATATAATAATATAAAGGATCTACACAAAATATGTCGTAATTCTTAGTGAAAGGGGAAAAAATGATCTAGCTTGGAACAATATTTTTGGAACATATTATTTTTTTAATCCAATCAGAGTTTTCACCCCATTTTTTTCAGCACTGCAGAGAAATATCATATACACCAGCAGGTGGCGCTAAACAAAGTTTCTGAAACGTCTCAATCAGATTTTCATGCGTTTATACGTTTCCAAACCTGGTCCTTGTTCGGGATAAAACCCTGTGTTTCATATTTAGTTCTCTCTCTCTCTCATTTTCTACCGCTTATCCGAACTACTTCGGGTCACGGGATATTTAGTTATTTTCTTAAATATACATCAGCTGATGCAACAGTTCATTAATGAGCCCTTAATAACCGATGTCTGTATAGGGGCAGGGAAAATAATAAAGACGTTTATTACAGGTATATGTAGAATATGTCATTAATGATTTGGAAGGAGTCTCCAGTTTCGGTGCGGTTTCAACTTCAAGCTTTTTTTTTTTATTCAGTTATTATTAATTAACATTAAAAATGGAGCCCGGCGAGTGGAACGAGTGTTTCTAGCTAAAAGTAAACGAAAACCAGAGATCACCATCATCTTATTTCTAGCTCAGAAAATGCTGTTATGGGAAAATAATCAACCTCAAGTTGCTAAAGTATCACATTCTTCTAATGAACGGGTTAAAAACAAGCAGGACTTTGATTTTGTTTATTTTTTAGCACCATGTTTTCCAAGCTGTAACGCTAATCTGCTCAGGACAGCACATGGCTTTCCTGTGAACATTAAGCTCCTGATTATATCATCGTAAGTCTGTGTTTTCCCAACATATCAGCTGGGAAATTAGTTTGTGAATCATTTCCCAGTAAATTCCTGAAGAATTTCAGCCTCTTGCTTAATCTTGCTTTTGTTTCAGCTTTTTGGCAAATGTCAAAAAAAAAAAACGGTCAAATAACAATCAGGAACAATTCAACATCTCAGCAACCCTTCACTCAACCCGTCTCTCTCTCTCTGTCTCTCTCTCTCTCTCTCTCTCTCTCTCTCTCTCGCACTCTCTCTCTCTCTCTCTTTCTACCTATTTCACCCATCTTTTTTGTTTTACCTGTACTTTACTTTAAGCTGTGAGTGTTTGTGTGTTTCTGGTTTCTGTGTGTGTGTGTGTGTGTGTGTGTGTGTGTGTTGATCAGACACTTGGTCACTCTTTAGACAAAATTACTTTGTCTCATAAACACACACACACACATAGAGAAGACACAAACACACATTCAGATACGAACAAAATGCACCGAACAACAAACACCAAACAGCATTCATCAGCTGAAATGATTTAGACACACAAAATGGCACCATTTATTCTATCTGTCTATGCTAGCCTTTATCTACTGCTTACTTGTGTGAAACACATACACACACACACACACACACACACACACACACACACACACACACACACACACACACTCGTATAGAGGCTCATCAATATAAAATGATAAGTATCTGGTGCTATTGTGTGAGGTAAAAATGAATTACAGAGCATAACAACGTTTATTTTTCACATCAGATAGAAAGTGCATTAGGAACGACTGCAGATTTGTGACATGAAATATCGTTTATTACACGTCTGAAAAAAGTAGATTGTGCTCTCTTTGTCCTTGATGCTAATCAGCTAAACCAGGGCCTAATACTCCAATCATGACTACTAGGTACTCTATTTTAGGATTCTTATGATTTCGTACACGTGTAGTGCGCCAGCTCTTTTTGGAAGTGATCGATCTCTGGAGGTTCGGTGTAAGCTAGTTGTTATTTAGGGAAATGTCCAAAGCCCCTCATACAAGAACTGTAAAAAAAATGACATTTTATGATTCATATTTTTTATTTAATAATAAAAAATAGGGGGGCATGGTGGCTTAGTGGTTATCACGTTCACCTCACACCTCCATGGTCGGGGTTCGATTCCCGCCTCCGCCTTGTGCGTGTGGAGTTTGCATGTTCTCCCCGTGCCTCGGGGGTTTCCTCCGGGTACTCCGGTTTCCTCCCCCGGTCCAAAGACATGCATGGTAGGTTGATTGGCATCTCTGGATAATTGTCCGTAGTGTGTGAGTGTGTGAGTGAATGAGAGTGTGTGTGTGCCCTGTGATGGGTTGGCACTCCGTCCAGGGTGTATCCTGCCTCGATGCCCGATGACGCCTGAGATAGGCACAGGCTCCCCGTGACCCGAGAAGTTCGGATAAGCGGTAGAAAATGAACAGGGGGCAGTACAGCATGTGTACAGATTTGTAAATCAAAGCACACTGATCCCATTGATTTAAGCAAACAGCATCGTAGAATCAAATAGTTATTACAGCTTTAAGATGGAATACATTTTTTTCTGTAATGCTACAGCGAACATTACGGAGCGCTCGTTCATGATAACGATGTTCTGGACTCAGTCGGTGTGTTTTGAGCGTAGGGTGAGGCAGATGCCCGACAGAGTAAAATTTCACTCGAGTCTATGACAAGACCGAGACCATTGATTTGTGGTCTCAAGACTGGTCTCGAGTACCACAACACTACCAGTGAGTATAACTGGTGTACACTTAATACATCAATACATATCGGTATTCAATTTATCTGGTGACATAGAGATCAGTCAGGGAACACAGACATCTTCTCATAAGCTAAGGACACAAATGAGAGAAAGTAGAACCAGTTTAGTCTAGTTTAGATTAGTGACTGTTATATTAGTGATTAGTGATTATTAGACTAGTTACTGTTATATTGTTATATCGATGATATATTTTTATAGTGATTAGTGACGGTTATATTAGTGATTAGTGATAATTGACTGCTAGACTAGTGATTAGCGACTGTTAGACTGGTGATTAGTGACAGACTAGTGATTAGTGACTGTTAGACTAGTGATTAGTGACTTTTAGACTAGTGATTAGTGACTGTTAGACTAGTGATTAGTGACAGACTAGTGATTAGTGACTGTTAGATTAGTGATTAGTGACTGTTAGACTAGTGATTAGTGACTGTTAGACTAGTGATTAGTGACTGTTAGACTAGTGATTAGTGACTGTTAGACTAGTGATAATTGACTGTTAGACTAGTGATTAGTGACTGTTAGACTAGTGATTAGTGACTGTTAGACTAGTGATTAGTGACTGTTAGACTAGTGATTAGTGACTGTTAGACTAGTGATTAGCGACAGTTTGACTGGTGATTAGTGATTAGCGACAGTTAGATGTGATTAGTGACTGTTAGACTGGTGATTAGTGACTGCTAGACTAGTGATTAGCGACAGTTAGATTGGTGATTAGTGATTAGCTATTGTTAGACTAGTGATTAGTGATAATTGACTGTTAGACTAGTGATTAGTGATAATTGACTGTTAGACTGGTGATTAGCAACTGTTAGACTGGTGATTAGTGACTGTTAGACTAGTGATTAGTGATTGTTAGACTAGTGATTAGTGACTGTTAGACTAGTGATTAGTGACTGTTTGACTGGTGATTAGTGACTGTTAGACTAGTGATTAGTGACTGTTAGACGTGATTAGTGACTGCTAGACTAGTGATTAGCAACTGTTAGACTGGTGATTAGTGATTAGCGACAGTTAGACTGGTGATTAGTGATAATTGACTGCTAGACTAGTCATAATTCACTGTTATTCTGTTAGATTAATGATTAGCGACTGTTATACTAATGATTTGTGATTAGCGACTGTTACATTAGTGATTAGTTACTACGTAAAAATGTATTTGATGTTCCAGTATTGAGGCACGTCCTATTTGTTCATGTATATGTAAGTGCCAATGTTTATCTGTGATCTCTCTGGATCTTTTTTAGTGCGTGTTATTAGAGTGATTAGTATAACATTCTGCTTTAACACTCATTTCTGTGACGGCGGGAAGGAAGAAAAAGTTGTTTTTCTCTCGCAACATCTGTCGCTGCTCGTTTTCACACATCTGGCTGCCGTGGCAGCTGTTGAGCTGTAATGGTATGAGGCTTGATTGTGTGTGTGTGTGTGTGTGTGTGTGTGTGTGTGTGTGTGTGTGTGTGTGTGTGTGTGTGAGTGAGCGAGGGAGAGCGAATGAGAAAGAAGGAGATGTATACCACAGTTTTTTTTTCCCTACACCTCTTATTCTTTTTCATGTCTTCTGTGTATAACACGGTTGAAGCAAACCGAACCAGTTTTCCAGATTTTCCTCCAGGCTACAGTTCGTGTTGCTATAGAGCTCAGTTTATTGGCGCAAACTCAGACTGATTTTTTTTTTTACCTCAATTTCAGCTGTAACACTGAATTTTGGCTCGGTGTTTAAATGAAAAAACTGAAAACACACTTCCTGATTCAAAAATCTGTCAAACCCGACTTGGACTTTCTCACAAATGTTAGTGTCAGATAGAAACAACAGAATTAAATGACTGATGAATGACTGATGAATTATTTTCCACAGACCATTTAAAAGCACTAAACAAATGGATTTTCAGAGCCACACACACACACACACACACACACAGGTCACCTGCTAGACGACCCAGGGTCTGGACTCCCTTTCTGGAAGCTCATGTGCATTAAATCTCTCCATAATCTTTTTCTAACTTCAAAATTATTTGCACCCCTCATAAAAATGAATAACATTCCATGACTGATAACTGATCACCAGGTTTCCCCCACATTCAGCCGTGTTTACTAGAACCCCGACGTCACGGTGACCACAGTAGCAGTAAAACAGTGTCAGATGCATCGACTGTGGTTTGCAAACCAGGGTGTTTTCTTTTGAACAAAATAACCACCGTTCATTTTCATAAGGCTAACCGCAGATCCCCACAGTGTCTGTCTGCCCAGGAGTCAAAGAATCTCTGAAAACACTGACAGCGATTGTATTTCTCACATAATAGGCTGCTTATGGACTATTCGGTTTCACTGCAGCACAACAGGTGGTGCTTGTTTAAGGGGAAGGTGTCGCCGCTCAGCTCGGCACGGAGGCCCAGATTCCTCCAGACAGCAACAGAGTTGTGGGGGTTTTTTTTTAAGAAAAATAAAGGAAAGAAAAAAAAAAAAGAACCACAGCAAAGTTTTAGGTTTATTCGTACTCAGGCGCCTTTGATTCTATCAAAATCCGGTGAATGAAGAATACAAGCACTCCGACTCACCATATTTTTTATTCATTCATTCATTCATTCATTCATTCATTCATTCATTTTCTACCGCTTATCCGAACTACCTCGGGTCACGTGGAGCCTGTGCCTATCTCAGGCGTCATCGGGCATCGAGGCAGGATACACTCTCATTCACTCACACACTCACACAATACGGACAATTTTTCCAGAGATGCCAAACAACCTACCATGCATGTCTTTGGACCGGGGGAGGAAACCGGAGTACCCGGAGGAAACCCCCGAGGCACAGGGAGAACATGCAAACTCCACACGCACAAGGCGGAGGTGGGAATCGAACCCCCAACCCTGGAGGTGTGAGGCGAACGTGCTAACCACTAAGCCACCATGCCCCCCTATTTTTATTATTATTATTATTATTATTATTGTTATTATTATTATTATGGTGCTATAATGCACAGTAAGGCACCTCACCTGTATCTTTAGCATTGGTGTATGTGTATGAGACAGGTGTGGATGAAACATGTACAGACAATGCAAAGCATGTGTGTGTGTGTGTGTGTGTGGTTATTCCAATAGGGCAGATCACTATGGGTCTGAGGTGAGGGGTCCTGAGGTTCTACAAGGGTAAATTTCTCCCGTTCTGATGGATGAGGTTGTGACGAGTTATATACACACACACACCAGACTCCAACGAATCCCGAACGCACACCATTTTTATTCCACATTTATCCACCCGAATAAATCTCCAGTCTTAATCTCACAGAATGCTTTCCTGTCAACAGCTATGTGTCATCGGATATATATATTTTTTTAAGTCAACCACCGTACGATGCCGTCACACTTACAGAAGTTCACGATATCCTGATACAGGTCAGGACACGGCTGTCAGTCGTGCTATAATAAATCGGGTTGCCGGGCAAAAAAAAAAAAAAAAACGGCCGCGTCGATGGCTTAAGTTGCCAAGGGCATGTGGAGTGAGTTATGAGCTGAAACGCAACCTTAAAGATGTCAGCGTGGGTTTGCCGCTAATCCGTAGCAGTAAATCTGGTGACTCGGCAAACAGTTCACGGCATTGTTGCACCCATGCATGAGTAAAGTCCAAGACACAAGACGGAGAGTTGAACGATTTAATAAAATCTGGAAAATAAATAAATAAATAAATGCAAACATTTCACTGGTGTTTGCTGTGTGACAGCTAACGCCCAGAGCTGCTGTGGATTTCTAATGCTTGTGCGAGTTAAAAATAAAGGTTAGGTAAGGTTAATCCTATCATACGACACCATGCCACTGAAGAATTTCCATATGAGTGAAATATGATCTGTGACTATATGGAACAGATGACTGAAGGTTGTTCAAATGCATAATTCGTCGGTAGACAATGAGACGTTGACGGGACACGAATCGTTCCGTTTGACCGTAATCGCATGAACCGTGGTTGAACTTTAATCTGACGTAGAATGTAAAATAAATAATGGTGTCAGACAGGGTTCGTGACCTGTAAGTGTAAGGAAAAAAAACTAGCTTTACTCTTTTTTTATCACTCTTTCAGGTGAACGTTAATTAAATCATTGTGTTTTTAAAAAGCCACATATTTAATATTTCTCGCTTTATTTATTTATCGCTCGTGTGCCAATCAGCGGAGTGGGGTTGTGGTAGTTCAGTGTAGTGAGGAAGGTTCTGAGTTCCGACCCCAGGTCCACTAATCTGCCACTGCTGGGCCCCTGAGAAAGGCCCTTAACCCTGTTCACTCATTTATTTAATCAGCCAATAATGTGGAAGCAGAGCAGTGCGTAAAATCATGCGGATGCAGGACAAAAGCTTACATTTATGGAATTTGGCAGACGCCCTTAACAAGAACGACATACATTTTTATCTCAATTTATACTGTACAGTTGTACATTAAAAGCACTTAGGCATCTACAGTATTGACGATTTACGATTATCGCTTATGCTACAAGTGGCACAGTGGGCGATATTGTAAATATTCAGTAAAAGTATTCATTCATTCATTCATTCATTCATTCATTCATTCATTCATTCATTCATTCATTCATTTTCTACCGCTTATCGAACTTCTCGGGTCATGGGGAGCCTGTGCCTTTCAGGCGTCATCAGGCATCGAGGCAGGATACACCCTGGACGGAGTGCCAACCCATCACAGGGCACACACACACTCTCATTCACTCACACTCACACACACACACACACACACACTACGGACAATTTTCCAGAGATGCCAATCAACCTACCATGCATGTCTTTGGACCGGGGGAGGAAACCGGAGTACCCGGAGGAAACCGTCGAGGCACGGGGAGAACATGCAAACTCCACACACACAAGGCGGAGGCGGGAATCGAACCCCGACCATGGAGGTGTGAGGCGAACGTACTAACCACTAAGCCACCGTGCCCCCCCAGTAAAAATATTGTATATTGTAAATATTCACAAAAAAATATTAACAATGTTAATCAGGTGTTCCTAATAAAGCGGACACATGTGTAAGTGATATATATATATATATCTGTACTGTGTATTAAAATATTTTTTTAAGCTTCCAGTCTGTATTGTAGTAAAAGAACTGAAACTGGAGTAAAAGTGCAGTTATTCAGTGAAATGCTGATTCCTTGTTTTAACCTTGACCCTTAACTTCAGGATTCACATCTGGGATGTTCACAACACCTGGTTTGTTCCCCTGGTATTCCTGTGCTGGACATATCCATCTATCTCTTTCCTCCTAAACACCTGTGCTGCTCTTCGTCAATTTCATTACAAAACTGCGTCAACATCTGCATCTACTTCGATTCATTAACCTCCTATATTCACGAGTCGAGATGATTATTAAGATCGCTAGACGTTTGTAGTGCCTGTTTGTATCCGGTCATCTGTCATCTGTTTTCCTCGCCGTCTCGCCATCTCTGTGCCCTTCAGGAAACTAACACATACAGCCATGAAGGTGCTCGAATCTGATTATCGGGGTGTCGTTTCAATCATAATAATGAATATACGGCGCTTAATGATCGGTGTTTCAGATTTTTTTCGAAAATGTTCCTAAGATACAAAACTACAAACCCTGGAGACTCCTTCCAACAATTATAAATAAAACATGTCTTCATATTAAATGAACAAATACACTTTTTTTTTTTAATCCACTTCTGGCGCATCATCCATACAGGTTCCTGTGTATCGTTTTATATGGTTACTATAGAAACCAAAATGCCCATGTGTGTTCAGATTAGTTTAGGTTAAGGCAAATAATTAGACCTGCCGGGTATGTTGCGGTCGCCTTGGACCTTGTTGTTGTTTTTTTTTTGTCCATCCATACATCCATACATCCATTCTTTCATCCATTCATCCATCCATTCATCCGTCCATCCAACCATCCATTTTCTGTAGTGCTTATCGTACACAGTACAGCTGGGATCCTGAAGCCTAAACAAGGGGACTCAAGACATTGATATGTCATAGTGTTATAAACAGTTAATTAACACCTAATGACCAGATCAGATTTGAGGATTCAGCCACACATACGATGCGTAATGTTCAATAATGACCAAACATGATCCTTTATTACATATGTTTAAGGCACTATCATACCTACCACAGCTTCAGTCAATAAAACTATTTTGTGATCCATATTATTGAAAAATATTTTCATATTAATAATATTAATACTTTTAGATCTCTCATAAACAGTTCTAGACTCTTATTACTGTATATACAGTATAAATATATATAATATAAGATTTTCACGAGGCAAAGAAAGTCCATGAGTACACAACGTTTTCCTGCCATCTGTCGGTCATGAATTGTCTCTAGTTGCCATGGGAACATGTAGGTCCGTAGTAAAGCTATCCGTCTGTAGTCATGGCGAGACGGCAAGCCGCATAAGCTTAACCAGATTCTCGTTCTGTCGAACAAATCTACAATGCAGAGCTTCAGACAACGGTCTGGAATAGATTGAAATTACTGGATGCCCTGTTTATTCGTTCGATTGGATTTATTGAAAGGATTGAGGGGTGGGTGTGGCCCAGGCACGGGTTCTGGTGGTCCAGATGAGCCGATTTCGGCTGTGTTTGGTCTGGCTGCGCTGCAGGGGCTTCTGTTTGGGAGGTCTGCTACGCATCCGTAATTAGCTTTCCTGTCCAGAGTAATGAAGCAGTACTCTGTAAGCTGGGACATCCGCCAACACCAGCACCAGCAGAGTACAAAGACACACACACACACAAACACACACACTCCTCTCCTAGTGCTGCACTTACTGCTGAAATCCAGCTCTGGTGGTTCAAGGCTTGCAACCATAAACACCTCCAACCACAAACAAATCAAACATATTCCACTGGCAGCACTACTGTGTGTGTGTGTGTGTGTGTGTGTGTGTGTGTGTGTGTGTGTGTGTGTGTGTGTGTGTGTGTGTGTGTGAGAGAGAGATAGAGAGAGAGAGTGACTGCATGATTGATGTACATGGTCTTTGGTATTGATGGATTGCACTGTGAATTGTAGGTCACGTGAGATTTTGGGCTTTCTGTCCCAATGATAATTATGATAATTAATTATTTATTTGTTTTATTTATTTATTTACTCTTTTTTTTATATATTATTATCTCTTTTTCCAATAAAGAGCAAGGACTTTAACATGTAAATCTTCTGGTTTTAAGGGTATTAGTATTTATTACTCATTTATTAAATGAACATTTATTTAATTACTCTTTTATTTTATTTCCTAAAAAGAATGACCTTCAAATTTAAAAAAAAAATAAAATAAAATCACACAAAACTGTACGTTTCCTTGGGGCTTTTATACTCGTCTCGTCTTTTAAAGGAAAGTTTAATATGTATAATAATCTCTTATCTGGAAATGAAAAGCATGGATAGCTTTTGATATTAATACATTCAAATGATTCAAAGCACAGAAATTGGCCTTTTTATCTTTAATAGTACATCGGATACATGTTTCTAGGTAAAAGATTTCTCGGTAAAAGGTAAAAATAAAAAAAAATGTGAAAAGGTACAATGGAAATGTTTTTGTAAGAGCGTACATGGACGTGTTCTCGAGTGTTTTCTACAGATAACAAGCAATCGGCAGTGTCGAACCGTGGACTATAGTCCATCCCTCATTAGAGTTAACTCATTAAAGTAAGCACTTATCTACGCCTTAATTATTAACAGAATGCTAAGGTAACTTTTCTGTAAAATCAAAGCATTTTAAAGGAGTCTTTTGTGTAAGTGGAGCTTGCAAGGTCTCTGTGTGTGTGTCTGAGTGGGAGCTACAGTACAGTAGCTGCTGTTGATGTCTGAAAGCAGAAGGCTGGAGCTGAACTTACAAACTCGGTGAACTCTGCCTCATGCTACAGTATATACGAGAGTGAGGAAAAGAGAAAGAGAAATAATGTGAGCAAAAAAAAAGGAAAGCGAGAGAAGAAAGTACCACCACAAAGCAGCAGCTTGAAGGATCCTCTCAAGACTGAACCTGTTTTTCTGAAGCTGACCTTCCTCCGAACGCCGCGCCTCCAAACACACCGTCATCTGGCGTCCAAATAACAGCTTTCCGTCTCGCTTCACGCTGACTTTATGATCTCGTGTTTTTACCTGGAAAACCAAACTCGCCCACCAACAGCCATCAGTTATGGATTATTAGATGCTGTCAGGCATCAACGCTTAAGAAGATGAAGGAGGAGGGGGAAAAAGATGACTGGGGAATATTAAGCACTTCAAGCTGAGACAAATGACTGGGATCAAATCCGTACAAGAAACAGCAGGCCTATAAACAGCAGGTTTATACTAAAGTGAATCCTGCTGTGACATTACCAGTTCGTGATGGATGTTGTAATGTGAATACACACACACACACACACACACACACATACACAAACTCCATCCCAACAGTAAAGCTATACTTCAGTGATTCAGTACATGTCACAACATATGTGTCTCGTACAGAAGGGGAAAACGCGCTGAACGTTTAAATGTTACTTCTGTTCACATGAGACATACAAACCAGCTTTTTGGCTTTAATTTCTTGATCATTTCAGGTTTATTTCGGTTCTCCAGCTTAATGACCTGCATGTGTTTCATCAATTATCGGTAGCTAGTAGCAAGAAGGTTAGATTAAAGATTGCTGTTAGCACCTAAAGGACTGGATTTCCATTTTCTCACCAATTTATCCATGTACCAGTTTAAGCCTCGTCCACCAGCCATGCAAGATGAAAACTGATGCTGCACTGTAACTAGTGATTTGCAAGTTGGAATAATGTTGTTCATCACCTCAGAGCCTTTGACATGCAAAGTGCAAAAAAAAAACATGGACGCCATCACAAAATCATGTCTTTTGTTTGCTCTGGCGGAGCATGTAAAGCAGGTGTGTCCGACCAGTCAGAGACCAAGAGCCACATTTTTTACTGTGTTACCGCAAACATACACATGCGCACACATGAACATCACCTTTTTCCCCCTGCCATTTTGAGAGCGAACTTGACACAAATTGTTTACTCAAATGATCTTTTGCTCCTACTGGGAAACTCTGAGGTATTTTCATCCCACTCACACGCGCGTTTGACGAAAATACCGTACTGAACTCAAGCAAAGTGAACACGCACATTAAAAAGACATGAATACACACTTCTATACGAACGTAAGAGCCGCATGAAACCGGGCAAAGAGCCGCATGAGGCTCGGGAGCCGCGGGTTGGCCACACCTCATGTAAAGCTTTTAAAGCACATTTTACGGGCCTTAGGGGCTACTGATTCTGTTGCACTGTAGCAAGCTACAAATATTCCTGAAACATTCCTGAACCATATATAAACCTGCTAAAGCAGAATCAGAAAACAAATCTACACCTTCTGACCAATCAGAAAAAAAACACCTGACCACATCAACACCTTCTGACCAATCAGGAAACAAAGTAAAACCAAATCAACACTTTCTAACCAATCAGAAACCAAACACCTTCTGACCACATCAACACCTTCTGACCAATCAGGAAACAAAGTAAAATCAAATCAACACCTTCTGACCAATCAGAAACCAAACACCTTCTGACCACATCAACACCTTCTGACCAATCAGGAAACAAAGTAAAATCAAATCAACATCTTCTGACCAATCAGAAACCAAACACCTTCTGACCACATCAACACGTTCTGACCAATCAGGAAACAAAGTAAAACCAAATCAACAATTTCTGACCAATCAGAAACCAAACACCTTCTGACCACATCAACACCTTCTGACCAATCAGGAAACAAAGTAAAACCAAATCAACACCTTCTGACCAATCAGAAACCAAACACCTTCTGACCACATCAACACGTTCTGGACCAATCAGGAAACAAAGTAAAACCAAATCAACACCTTCTGACCAATCAGAAACCAAAAACCTTCTGACCACATCAACACCTTCTGACCAATCAGAAACCAAAAACCTTCTGACCACTTCAATACCTTCTAACCCATAAGAAAGCAAAGCAACACCCTCTGACCAATCAGAAAACAAAGTAACACCAAATCAACATCTTCTGGCCAAACCAACACCTTCTGACCAATCAGAAGCCAAACACCTTCTGATTACATCAACACCTAACCAATAAGAAAGCAAACCATCCCCAAAACAAAGTAATACCAAACCAACACCTTCTAGCCAATCCGAAAACAAACACCCTTTGACCACATCGACACCTTCTGACAAAATCAACACCTTCTGACCAGACAGAAAACAAACTAACACCAAATCAACACCATCTGACCAATCGGAAAACAAAGTAACACCTTTCTGACCAAATCAACACCTTTCTGTCCAATAAGAAAATAAGATAACCCCAAATCAACATTTGTGACCAAATCGACACCTTCTGACTAATCAGAAAACAAATCAACATCGAATCTGAGACTCGAACCCAGAAGAGTTTTGTAATGTTTTGCATAAACCGTTTGGTGTTGTAATGCTCTTGAGATTTTTTCCATATTAACCCGCCTGAGGATGCCGTTCCTCTTTCACAGCACCGTAACACTGCGACCAGTGAAAACGCTGTAGTGCGGGTTTTATTTAACCCCAGTCTTCAGCATTTCTGGTGATCTTCATGCCACGTTGCTAGCGAGAAGCATTTCTCAGCCAGGTGGGAAGTTCATCGGGCTCAATGAACCAATCAGACTCTGTGTCAGTTTATACTGTCTTGAACTTGAGACAGCAGAGATACTAGATCTTTCCTGCTGAAATCGAACTCTTCCTCAGTATTTCTCACACACACACACACACACACACACACATATAGCACTTCACACACATTTAAAACCCCATCAATCACCATGCTCTGTGGCAGGAGAAAGCACATTCCTTAGGGTCTAATTTCACTCACATATAAGATCCAAAATGTCTTTACTCAAAGCTCATACAGCAATTAGTGTGTGTGTGTGTGTGTGTGTGTGTGTGTGTGTGTGTGTGTGTGTGTGTGTGTGTGTACGTGTGTGTTTGTGTGTGTATATATATATAATGTGTCACTGTAAGCACCAAGTTCTCTTTGTTAGGGAACTGTAACCTTTAATGTAGAAGGACTTGTGTGCGGGAAAATGATACATGAGATATATACTGTGTGTGTGTGTGTGTGCATGTGTGTGTGTGTGTGTGTGTGTGTGTGTGTGTGTAAGAGAGAGGGATATTTGATTAGGTGTGTACATGTAGAAGCACCTGAGCTCAATGATGGATGATGCAATGAGAACAGGATCAGGGAAATTTGGCGCCGGGCCACTGAGCGCGCTCAGATACGCTCTTTGTAGTCTAGACACGTTTTTGCAGTACATCAGTGAGAGTGGAATAAAATGTTCATGTTGTGGGTAAAGTTCATTCCGTACTTGAGAAGTTAATTGAGAACTTGTCTGTGCCTCTTGAGTAGTATGAACCCAAGAGGATTTCTTTTAGTTTACACTCAGAAAAGGGGTTGATGAGTACATTTTCAATGAGTGTAAAAGTTTGAGAGAATGGATGGATTTTGACTCCTTAAGAGAAAAAGTCAAATAATAGCTTAGTAGAAAAGATAAATCATTGATTATATGAAAAACCGACCATAGCTACAGAAGCACAGGCTGATGCTGCGTTTGTGGTGAAGTTGGTAATCTTCTAAAGTACCAGGTCCTTCCCTGACATCCACCCCCTCTAATTTGAAATGACTTTATATCCATATTAAGCTTTAGATCTGACCAAATCAACACCTTCTGTCTAATAAGAAAACAAAGGAACACCAAATCAACACCTTCTGACCAAATCAACACCTTCTTAAAAAATTATAAAATAATCCAACACCTTCTGACCAATAATAAAACAAACACATTCTGACCAATCAAAAAACAAAGTAACATCAAATCAACACCTTCTGGCCAATCACAAAACAAACTAATGGCTTCTTACCAATCAGAAAACAAACACCTTCTGACCAAACAAACACATTCTGACCAAACAAACACCTTCTGACCAAATCAACATCTCCTGACCAATTAAAAAACAAACACCTTCTAACCAATCAGAAAACAAACACCTTCTGACCAAATCAACACCTCCTGGCCAATCAAAAAACAAAGTAACATCAAATCAACACCTCCTGACCAATTAAAAAACAAACACCTTCTGACCAATCAGAAAACAAACACCTTCTGACCAAATCAACACCTCCTGGCCAATCAAAAAACAAACTAACGGCTTCTTACCAATCAGAAAACAAACACCTTCTGACCAAACAAACACATTCTGACCAAACAAACACCTACTGACCAAATCAACACCTCCTGACCAATTAAAAAACAAACACCTTCTGACCAAACAAACACCTTCTGACCAAATCAACACCTTCTGGCCAATCACAAAACAAACTAACAGCTTCTGACCAATCAGAAAACAAACACCTTCTGACCAAACAAACACATTCTGACCAAACAAACACCTTCTGACCAAATCAACACCTCCTGACCAATTAAAAAACAAACACCTTTTGACCAAAACAAAGTAACATAAAATCGACACCTTCTGACCAAATCAACACCATTAATATACAGATTTAGAGACAAATCTATAACTTTGACCATAAGAACCACTTGTCCATGCTTGAAAAATCAATATTAACGTTAGAGTTATCGCTAATATGAGCCGGTAAAGTTTGATGTTCATTATAGAGTAGAAGAATCACCAAACAGGCTAGTAACAATAAAAGTGAGGTTAAAGAAGCTTTTAATGAGCTGTCGTTAAGGGTGACAAGGTGGAAAATATGGCAACAGTAAGCTAAGGTAAATTTTGAACAAGGTGTGAAAGAGGCACATCATAAGTTTGGACTTGGAAACATGGTTTAAGTTTGAACTCTGATCTTTAGTCACACAGGCTGAACTTTAAATCTCAGATGCCTGGCTAAACTCGAACTTTAAACCTTCAGGTACAAGCTATGAACGCTAGATTTTCAAAGCACAGCTTAAGTTTAACGTTATAATTTAGAAGCACAGGCTACATGTGAACTTTTAACTTTAGAAGCATGTACTAAGCTTGAAATTTGAAATTAAGAAATACAAACTAATTTGCTAATAATCTTTAAACCTTTCAAGCATCGACCTCAGAAGTACATGCTGAGATTGAACATAAGCGTGAGATCGATCGATTTAAATTTTTTAATTTACAAACAAAGGCTAAAATTGAACATTGGCATTTAGAAGCATAAGCTATGTTACCTTAAAAACACAAGCTAAGTTTAAACTTTAAAACGTAGAACTATAGGCTGAGATTAAAATTTTACTTAGAATTTTACTGTGTTTCTAAGTTTTAAAAGTTCAAGTTTAGCTTGTTTGCCCTTTAAAACGTAGAAGTCCAGGCTAAATTCAAACTTTAAACCTTAGAAACAAAGACTAAAGTTGAACTTTGGCATTTAGAAGCACAAGATTAAACTTAAATTCTTGAAAACTTTGGCTATTTTAAACTTCAAAAATTTAGGAAAACATGCTAAGTGTGAACATTTAACCTCAGAAGCACACGC
Organism: Tachysurus fulvidraco; assembly: GCF_022655615.1. Classification (NCBI taxonomy): domain Eukaryota; kingdom Metazoa; phylum Chordata; class Actinopteri; order Siluriformes; family Bagridae; genus Tachysurus; species Tachysurus fulvidraco. The sequence goes on from NC_062522.1 coordinate 30,765,924, forward strand.
TAAAGTTGAACTAAACCGGTTTGGTTTATATTTTACATCTTAAAGAAACAGGCAAAATGTGCACTTTCAAGCTAAGAAGCAGCAGCTACATTTGACTTCTAGGCTTTTAGAAGTACAGACTAAGATTGAAGGTCAGATTTTAAAAGCCCAGGTTTCTTGTTTTATTAATGTAGTGGAAACGATATTAGCATAATGCTTTGGTGGGTCACATGATGTTTTGCTAATGCCTTATAATGTTACATGTTGTTTTATATTTATTTTCCTGCTTCCTGTGACCCCCAGAAGGGGGGGGGAGCTGGAAGAGAGACGGACAGAGAGAAACCGAGACGGTCACCGGGTTCTTTCGCAGTATGTATGTGGTATTTTCTGGTCTGCCCTGTCGTCTGCTCCGCGTGACCTCACGCTGTGGGTTCAAACTCTGATAAACACAGGGGTATTTATGAGCGGTTACAGTAGGGCCTCATATTTAGGAAGCAGCGGGTGAATCACGGTGTCAGCACCCCTTAAATAACACTAACACTACTGATGCATGGTAATGGATGAACTCGGCACGAGGTCACCAGTTAACATAACCCACACGTGGATCGACAATCAGCCGGCTAATTTTGGGGATCATGCTGAAATGCTTCCTCTGTGCCATCATAGAGGGGCTGGATAGACACACTGGCTGGAGACGAAAGTATCCGCTCTTAAGCACCCTGACGTGCAACCAAGCTTGGACATCATGCTTTTCCCAATACATATGCAAGCTTACACAAACAACAACCTTAAAGTGGACTGTTTTTATCTGCACTTTCATTAAACAGAACATACAGTGCCTTGCATAGGGTTAGGGTTAGGGTTAGGGTATTAGGGTTAGGGTTAGGGTTAGTATTTGCCCCCATGTACTTTTCCATACAGTGTAGTGGTAAAAAAAACTGCAACTAAACCACACTAAATTGGGTTTGTATATCACAAATATACACAAGATTAGTGATAGGAATTCTGTTTTTTACGCTAAATCGTTAACGATTTTTTTTTTACTTGTTGTTGCATAAGTATTTGCCCCCCTGAACTTTTCCCTACATTGTAGTGGTACAACATGTAACTAAACCACACTAAACTGTGGATGTACTGAATGTCATAAATATACACAAGCTAAGCGATGGAAATTCAGTATATTCTGCTTAATTATTTAAAAAATGTCTAAAAAAAATCTATTAAAGTTGCATAATTATTCACCGTCGTCAGCATAAAACCTGCGCAAAACAGAGTGCGTCACAGAACCTGCCGAACAGAGTTCAGGCGAGTGCAGTAAGTGATAGTGTCACGTGATCTCAGTATTAAAGGTGCATTTGTTTATTAGAGAACATACCTAAGCAAACAGCATCATGAAGAACAAGCAGCTCTCAATGCTACCACCACCATGCTTCACTGCAGGGAACTCTACAACATGTAGAAATGTTCAGTGGGGTGAACACTGCACAGCACTGTATCGCTCTGATCCATGGGTGGTCTTATATTTAGTAAATGTGATCCATGGGTGGTCTTATATTTAGTAAATGACTTCTTGTCTTAGCAAAGAGTGAATGCAGCAAATTCCAGCCTAACTTTAAGACTACGATTTATACAGTGCACACACAGATTAAATCATAAAATTAAATCATTGCTGAGAGAAACATTTTCTCATTTTCCCTGTTTGATCTTTTCAAATGAGATAGAATCACAAAATCCTGTTTGCTGGGAAGGAGTGGGTTGTGTACAGTGCACTAATTGTCACTTTGAATAATGAGAACGTGTGCTTATCTCAGAGGCGATCGTAACTCACCACATTCTTTAAGAGCTCTCTCTCTCTCTCTCTCTCTCTCTCTCTCTCTCTCTCTCTCACTCTCGCCCACAAACACTTCAAACGATGACCTTTGACCTAGCCTGATCTCCACGCACTTTGCATCAATACTCCTTCGCTAGCGTGTATGCAAAACACACACACGAACACAACACACACATGCACTGCTCTTGTTTCAGGCCTGGTTTAGAGCTGTGATTGAATGTGTGGGTGTGTTCCCTGAGTCGGCTGCAGGAAGCTCCTGGCCAGTCTGAGATTCAGGCTTGATAAGTGGCGCCACTAGTGATCTCACCATCTCTGGCTGTGGCCCATTTCTCTCTCTCTCTCTCTCTCTCTCTCACTCTCGCTCTCTCGCTCTCATACACACCACGTTCCCAGTCCCCATCGACACTGGCTGTGCTCCAAAAATGTCAAATATTTCCCTTAAACTGAACGAACCAGTAAACAGGCAGGCTCAGTGCCTACTGGCGCTCTGAACTCAAAGCTTGGCCTCGTTGTCCAGAGGCCCAGGGGAAGGTTGCACAAACAGGGAACTGATTATGAGCTCTTAAATTTAAGGGTAGAACTTAAATTAAAGGCCGTCGATTTAAAAAAAACAAAAAATGAAATACACAGAAACAGATCGCTTAGCAACAGTCGGTTGTCGAGTTCTCAGATCTTATCGGTTGGAAGGTTTTTTCAAACCGTCGTACAGGTATATCTATATACTGCATTTCATCTAATATCTTTTCCCCTTTGTTTCCATAGTAACAACTCACACATATACGGAGCGGTATAACGGACGCTCGGATAAATCAAGCGCAACGATACAAAAAATTATTTTATTTATCAACGATCTGATGAAGGTTTCTCTCATTATTTATTATTCTTCTCATATTTATTTCCGGAATCGTTTTATTTCATCGGGGTTAATGTTTTCCTTGATGTTTTTTGCTGCAGGGAAATTCTTCGGGATTGCGTTTCCTGTCGCATGACAAGCTGCATTTCTTTAGAGAGAGAAAAACAACAGGTGGTGAGAGATCGACTTTTATAGCCGCTTTAACAGAAGTAAAGGGTTTTTTTTTTCTTTTTCTTTTTTTCTTTCCAACATTCCACCACAAGGTAACTATAAACGCATTAAAAAAAAGTAAGCTGTGTTGTTCTTCCATCAGTGACATAAATGGTGCTTTATTCCATACGCGAATATTAAACAAACTTCGAACGCACGTGTACGGCGAAGTTAAGCTAATACAAACCGCTCCCTGAGGTCCAGGTCCGTCTACCGACAGCATGTGCTGAGAGAGAATTTATTCCACTTGGAGGTTTACAGGAAACAGGGTGGTCTGACTTTTCAGCCCACTCACACAGTCTGAAAAAACCCTTCTTTATGTCTCTTCATCTCTCTTATTCTCTTTATCTCTCTCTCTCTCTCTCTCTCTCTAGAATCCTAATCAGACAGGTAATTCACTACAGTGTTGTCTGAGGAAAAAAGTGGATCAGCAAACACACAATCTGTCATCTCCAACACATTCACACTGAAAGGGGATTAGACGTGCAAGTGTTTACACGTCAAACTCGGAAAGCAGAAAGCAGGCGTAAAAAAACGTATGACGCTTCCTGTAGGTTTACTTAATGAACGTATAATGAGGTTTAGACAGAAAGATTCACACATATACAGTACAGTTTACTCACCTGAGCCTTAAAGGTAAAATATTTATTAAAGCATTTGAAGTGTATTATACACAAATAAAGTATACTCACTGTACAGACTGAATGTATAATACAATGAAACGCTCTGGATTTGTTTAGTGCCCCTAAATATCCGGATCTGGACCTTGAAGTGGGCGTGGCCTAAACCCAGAGGTTTATTTATAGAAACTGGAAAAAAATGTATATGTGTTCAATCAGATTTAAAAAGAAAACATGATCATATAATCACATTTGAATAAACTTTATTTAAACATATTTCGGATTCTTAGATTAGATGATAGATGGTAGAGTAAGCTTGATCGATTCATATCGTTTTAAAGCTTTAACCAGTTACAGTGCCCCAATTATATTTAATACAGTTTCTATAGTATTAAATGCATGGCACAGTAGAATAGCACAATGTTAATGTGCTGTGGATTTTGACCTACTAGCTTCTCTGTCTATAAAAGTTATAGAAAGGACATTATTTACATTTCCATTATTTACTCTCTGGTGTCACCCAAATAAGGATGGGTTCCTTCTGAGCCTGGTTCTGAGCCATCATCCTCATATCAAGGCTTTTTTTTCTTTTATCATCCTCGTATCAAGGCTTTTTTTCTTTTATCATCCTCATATCAAGGTTTCTTCCTCACATCATCCTCATATCAAGGTTTCTTCCTCTCATCCTCATATCAAGGCTTTTTTTCTTTTATCATCCTCATATCAAGGCTTTTTTTCTTTTATCATCCTCATATCAAGGCTTTTTTTCTTTTATCATCCTCATATCAAGGCTTTTTTTTCTTTTATCATCCTCATATCAAGGTTTCTTCCTCTCATCATCCTCATATCA